>NC_142741.1:6842500-7142500 GCF_051943395.1 Hippocampus bargibanti | reverse complement strand
TGCTTTAGGAAGTCAAACGGGAAAGGGATGACAACATTTCACTGAAAACAAAGTGGGCTTAAAACGGATCCGAGTGGGCTGCCTTAAAACTTGCCCGATTGAAAATGTTTTGTCATTTATTCTGAAAATTATTGTCATTTATTCTATTGATTTATGAATCAATGTTTTTTATTTAGAATAATAATGTTAATACATTTCATTTATAAGCATCTTTCAAAACTCTCAAGATCACTTTGAGTCACAGGATAAGTTTTTCTGTGGGTGAGCGGTGGCAGCCACACATGCCAGCGTTCACTCAATTTGAAAATAATAATAGCTAGCTAATAGATAACTAGCTAGCTAATATATTTCCTTACTCAAATAGCTAGCTAGCTATCTAGATAGCTAATAGCCAGGTAGCTAGATAATAGCTAGCTAGCTAGCAGACAGCATGCCAGCTTGACAGGTAATAGCTAGCCAGCTTGCTAGCTAATTTAGGGTTGGTATAAGTGGCATAAAAGCGTCATTTTATTGCTATCATAAAAGCATCATGAACCGATTTCCAAAAATGTGTGGGACCCCGAAATAACGATTCGACCGAAACATTTTTTTTAAACTCATTCACTGCCATATTTTGTTTTTCTACTTCTTTCTTTCCTTTCCTCTTCCTTTCATAGCTTTACTGCTGTGAAATGTAAATTTCTCCACTGTGAGACGAATAAAGGTACACAAGTTAGCGCTACCTACCCCTCCCCCCAAACCCCTGACTCAAAAAACCAGAATAGCGCAATGTGCTTCGAATTATTTGATAAGCCCCCCCCGCCGTCTGGGCAGAAGTATTTTAAAGACCACGGCTTTCATTTATCTTCTCAGCGGAAACGCACTAAGCTGTCAATCGAGCTAGCTAGGTCGGCGAGTGAGATAGCTAGCAATTGAGCTATCTAGCTAGCGAGTGAGCTACCTAGCTAATCAAACTTGTGAAATTCCATGCTTATCTATCGAGCTAGATAGCTAGCGAGCTAGCTAGCGATCAATCTATCACATTTTATTCGGCCCATGAAAGAAAATCAAACCTGTCAAGTGCCATGATGCTTGCTAGTTAGCGAGCTAGCTAGCCAGCGATTGAGCTAGCAATCAAGCTAACTAGCTAGCTGTCTTTCTATTCAGATAGCCGGCTAATCCCTTACATCATCACAAGACATCATCATTTTATTTGGCTCGTGAAAGCAAATCAAGCCTGTCAAGTGCCATGATGCTTGCTATTTATTGATCGAGCTAGCTATCTCTCTTTCTGTTCAGATAGCTGGCTAATCCCTTACATTACATGTGTCAAAGTCAAGGCCTGTGGGCCAATGTGGCCTGCCACATCATTTTATTCGACCCGTGAAAGCAAATCAAGCCTGTCAAGTGCCATGATACTTGCTGGCTAGCTAGCTCTTTCTATTCAGATCGCTGGCTAATCCCTTGCGTCACAGGTGTCAAAGTTAAGGTTCGGGGGTCAAATCCGGCTTGCCACATCATTTTATTCGGCCCGCAAAGCAAATCAAACTAGTGAAATTTCATAATGCTAGCTAAAGTCCGAACCCATATGTGAAATTGTCCCACGTAAACCACAATAACAGTCATTATTTTTTACTTCAACTTTGAACACTAGTTATTTTTAAAATTTGTTGTGTGCTTTATATATAATATGTGTAGGGGATGAAACATTCTAACGGCTTCCCCAAATTCATAACGGCCCCCGAGAGGAAACCGTAACAACATTGTGTCCCGTGGCAAAAAATGGCTGACAACCTTGCACTAAGGTCTCGATTTTATGACACCAGACGACTCCGCGCGTGGACCTTGTTGCGTACGACGGACGGCCCGGCGTTCCTTTTGCTCACAACACTGGAATTTATTACGCCTTCTTTCCATTTATTTTTCACTGTCTGGAGACGTCAGCGCAAGCGTGCGGCGTTGCCGTGCGGCGACGACACAAGTGTATACTTGATGGCTGTCCGAGAGGGACGAGCTGTGTATTATTGTAGGCCGCCTTGCATGCCAGCTGCCACGGATGACCTTAACCAAGGTTTCCCTTAAGGCCCCCCACCCCCAAACCCCCCGTGTCATTTCTCACTTGTTCTAAGTGCAGTCTGTGAGGTCCGCAGGACCATTCCAAACAACGTGCCGATAAGTTCAGGCAAAAAAAAAAAACCAGCAGCCAGAAGCCATGGTGGAGTTTTTCAAATGGCGGCCGGCATCGACCACCCAGGATCGGCTGTAGTGCATGTGTTGCTGAAAACAAATGGGGATGCACATTTCCTTTTCAAGGCAGGTTGGCTTTTAATTTGCTATCTTGGCTACATTAAAGGACAACATTTAGCTTGTAGTTGACGTGCACATTCCACCATGATGTCCCTGATCCACTGGTGGAAAGACATGTTGATCCTCTCCCCTTTCATCTAAAACTGCTTCATGTAACAAAGAGGGTACAGAAAGTGCTTAAGAATGAATGACTCTCTGTGTCCTTGTTTTGTCATATTGTCTTTGTGTTGTCATATTATTTATTAGTTTTGTTTTTTTTTTGTTCTTTTGACTTCAATACGGCGCCACGCGACTGGCTGCCTTTCCAGCAGCCCATGTATTTTGTTTTTCTACTTTCATTCCTTTCATCACTTTGCTGCTGTGAAATGTAAATTTCTCCACTGTGAGACTAATAAAGGCAAATCCATCCAAATTCATCCATCCTCTAAGTGACGTCACGGAGGGAACGCCCATGAACGAGAAAGCGACACGCAATGCATTTTGGGTACTTTATTCGTCTGAAAACATGTCTCGTGTTGATCCGTGTTGATGGCGAAATTAGAAGGAAAACTACATAAATAATGTGATGGTGATTCGTTGTGTGTCAAAGTCCCAGTGGACAAATCAGCCCATTTCAATGTAGCTTGTGCGCCATCTTGTGCATTTTCTGGGTGCTACATTGGAGTCCAGATGGCTCAAATTTATACAGAAGGACTTCTTTAATCGATTGCAAACATTTATGCTTTCCTCTTCAGAAATGTTTTAATCATATTCATAACTGGATGAGTAACAAGAACGCATCTTCTCCGAATCCGAACTCTTTGAAGCCATTGTTTTGATTATGGAGCAAGGCAGTGTGTGACTCATAGTGACATCACGAACAAGGGGGCGGGCTCATTTTGTGGCAATTTTGGACACTTTAAGTCACTTTCATTGGTGTTTTGCATTTGACTAAAAATATCAGCCTGCGTGTTTTGGGTATTTTAGATGCCATAAAACGGTTTTCTGATGTCAGTTAGGAAACAAAAAAATGGTGTCGTTTGTCCTTTAAGAGCTAAGAGCCGTCGTTTTGACGTTAGTTTATTTATTTTTGCTTTGACTAGCTAGCTAAAATTTGCTATCTTTGTTCAGCACCAATTTGGCAGATGGTGATCTTCAAAAAATAAATCCAGCTCGTTGCCGTATGGTCGAACTTTGCTGTCAAAGTAAACATCAAACAAAGAGAAACACACATATGTAGCTTTAAAAACAAACAGCTTTGCCTTTTGTTAAATCAGTTGATCTTAGTGTGAACAACGCAAACTGGCATAAGCTAACTTGTACGCACAATAACACAATAAATATCTCAACGTCCGCCGAACCCACGCCAAAAATATTTTATGCTTTGCATTCCATTTCGCAAAGTCAGTTCACAACCCGGACACCCTGTCAGACGGTACGAACGCCGTTTAGCTAGCCGTGTTGCCCAACAAAACTTCCCCCCGTGTCGTTGCCAGGCCTGATTAGACCTCAAGACTCTGTAAAAACACCAATCATCATTTCTTCAAAACAAAGTCGGAGAGAGCGACGATCAGGAGGGAAGAAATATTTTCCACGCCGGTCTTTTCGTTTTCCACCGCCTAAGCTGTCTTCACAGCGGCAAAACCAGGGCATCAATTTGGAAGACGGAAGCCAAGGTCACTCGGACCAGTTGAATTCTTCCTGCTGCTCTAGCGAAAATATTTTCGTTTGGTTACTTTGATTTTGTTAATTGCTTTGATTGGAAACAAAACAACAGTGGGTGATGTTCAACAGGTGCTTTTTTTCCCCCTCCATTGAAAGACTTCATTTCTAGTGTAATAAAAGATATTTTAGACATTCAGATCACACTTGAAATATACATTTCTAATTTCTGTGTCTGCATGTAGCTGATATTTAATGTTTGCGTATCTTTGGAAGTCATAATTTGGCATACTTACTCTATGTTGTTTTGTTTTCATGGTGGAGATGACCGGAACAGTGTCTCGCTAGCTTGCGGGCTACCTAGCTAAAGTGTTAGCTAAAGCGTTCGCTGAAAAAATAGTGTTTTCGTGCTTATTATGTTTGTCAAAGTCATTATAAGTGCCTTGCACGCTGGGTCCGAGAGGACCGTAATTTCATCTGTGTTGTATGTCATGCATATTAGCATATTTGACAATAAAGCTGACTTTGACTTAAAGCGTTAGCTACTACATTAGCTACAGCGTTAGCTGAAGTGTTAGCTAGGTATAGCATTAGCTAAAGTGTTAGCTAGGTAAAGCATTAGCTAGCTAAAGCGTTAGATAGCTAAAGCATTACCTAGCTAAAGCATTTGCTAACTAAAACGTTAGCTAGCTAAAGCGTTAGCTCATATGTGTTTCTTCACCTATCAATCCATCCTGTCCATGTGACTTTTTTTGTTATATTTTATTTCAAAACGAGGGAAGTGACGGCTGAAACCCGCATGGAAGAGGAGCGGGGACTCAAATATGCCCGAATGAAGCGGAATGTCGCTTAACAACCACCCGGTAAGTTTTTTTTTAAAGCTACGAGTCGGGAGAGACCTAGTAAACTGCATCTGTTGCTTCAAATACAGACTGACCAACATTTAATTTGTGAAAAAAAATAATCGAAGCAAATTGTTACATGTGATTTGAACATTTAATATTGCTCGTACAAATATTGAAACCATTTCAATAAATTGCTAGCTCGGTCGCTAGCTAGCTCAGTCGCTAACTAGATCGATCGCTAGTTAGCTCTGTCGCTAGCTAGCCCGGTTGCTAGCTATCTCGGTCACTAGCCAGCCCGGTCGCTGGCTAGCTCGGTCATTATCTAGCTCGGTCGCTGGCTTGCTCGGTTGCTTGCTAGCTCGATCGTTAAACATGGAATTTTACAAGTTGGATTTACTTTCACGGGCCGAATCAAATGATGTGGCAGGGCAGATTTGGCCGCCGAACATTGACTTTGACACATGTGATGTAAGGTATTAGCCAGCTAGCTGAATAGAAAGAGAACTAGCTAGCTTGCAAACTTGCTCGATCGCGAGCAATATCGCTAGCTAGCTAGCTCGATACATGAGCATGGAATATCACAAGTCTGATTTTCTTTTGCGAGCTGAATAAAATAATGTGGCGGGCCAGATTTGGCCCCCGAACATTGACTTTGACACATGTGATGTAAGGTATTAGCCAGCTAGCTGAATAGAAAGAGAACTAGCTAGCTGGCTTGCAAACTAGCTCGATCGCTAGCAATCTCGCTAGCTAGCTAGCTCGATAGATGAGCATCCCATTTCACAAGTTTGATTTTCTTTTTGCGGGCCTAATAAAATGATGTAGCGGGCCAGATTTCGCCCCCGGGACTTGACTTGGACACCTGTGTTTTAGAGACGTGGACAACGGGCCTTTGCTGATATTGATCAGAAGGGGTGAATCTGGGTGAAAATCAATGTGATTATTGGAATGTGCCTACTTGGCTTTCGGCAGTGACTGAAAAGCGGAACGTTTTTTTTGGGAATAATGTCGTAACTATAAAAATAGCGATGAGAAAAATGTGGTTGGGGAGTCACTGCAATATTCCAAAATCGATTGGCTCAGCATCACAAATAAACGACGAGGGTTTTTGTATGAGCACTTCAATGGCGGATCGCATAAGAAGGTCCAGAGTCCGTCCGCCTGACACGGGCCGTCTGTCTTTGCCATTTCCCTCTGATGTTCTCCGTCACCCCACCCTCAAATTCCTCCAGCATGTCTCATTCTTTTTTTTTTTTTTTTTTGCTGCGGGCCAGTCTCATGTCCCCGGGGGCTCATTTTCGGGAGGAAATTATTTTTCATGACCACCAAAACATTGCGACTTTGGCCGGCACTTGCTGTACCCTCTTTGTGACATGAAACACATGCATATGACATATGCTCAGATCCTGTCCCGGGGTCACAGACTGCTTGAGCCGATCCCAAGCTGACTTTGAGCCGAAAGGGCGGGGTACACCCTGGATCTGTTTCAGGCACACCGGTTTTCCGGAATTTCGGAGTAAAGAATCTGAATGAGTCTTTCTTTGGGAATGTTGCGACTCATCAAAGTGGTTCCGTGGTTTTTGTCATTCGGGTGACTCAGTAGTAACGTTTGTTGATCGCAGTCGCCGTGCAGTGCGAACCAAAATAATTAGCTTGCTTTTATTGCAAGAACAAGAATTTGAGTCACTCCAATTGGCTGACGACCAATCTTGGGTGAACTCAATTTCTTGCCCAAAGCCACCTGGGATTAGAGCCATATGACTGATGACTGACATCAAAATGGAAAATGGATGAACACCCGAATGTAAAGATACTCGTACACAAACTGCGTTACATATGAAAACAAATTTTCACATGCGTGTATTCTTTATCCTCTTTTTACTCATTCACTGCCAGACGATGTGCAAAAATATGTCCACTCCAGTGCCAGGGTTTTTGTCATTTTCACTCAAATTGGAGGACCCAGAGAATATTGAGTTTTAGGATTACATAAACATTCAATACAGCGTAAGAAACTTTAGGCTCTCTTCTTTCATCAGAAAAAATAGTTAATTCCCAAGTTATATGGGTCTGGAGTTATATGAGCTTGAAATGGGGGTGGATGTACAAAATACAATCCAGATTGATTTATAAAGCGCTTTAAAGGACAACCGACGTCTCTGGACAAGTTCTGTCCATAATTTGTAAAATGGCTTCAAATGACTTTTACTGAGCGTATTTTACAAAGATATTCAGGAAGTCTTGTTTTTCAGTTGGTGACAAGTCCGTACGTGACGTCACTGAAGGAACGCCCTGACCAAAAAAATAACGCATTGTAGCAGTCCTTCCATCACGTCAATGTATTTTGCTGTACTTGTTTGGTCTGGGGACCACGTGTTGCACCTAAAAGCCGCCAGAAGGCCAGAAGAGGGCGTCCAAGCTCCATATCAGGAATTTATCAGCCTGCGGAAATGGCGGTGGCCACAGGAGGTCGCCATTTTGTGCCTCTTTTTCGTTGAGACATCTCCCCACAATGTTGCCTCATAATGGCATGGAATAAATTCTTTCTTGATTGCAAACATGTATGCTTTCCTCTTCAGAACTATTTGAATCATATTCATAACTGGATGTGTAACAAGAAAGCATATTCTCCGAAATTGAAGCCATTGTTTTGATTCTGCAGCAATGCAAGACTTCTTGGCGTGACGTCACGAACTGGGGGCGGGACTTTCTGAAAATGCCCAATTCGCAGCTCAATTTTTTGCAGATTTTGGACACTTTAAGTCATTTTTACTGGTGTTTTGCATTTGACTAAAAATATCATATTGTGTGTTTTGGGTATTTTAGATGCTATAAAACGTTTTTCTGATGTCAGTTAAGAAACAAAAAAGTGACGTCGGTTGTCCTTTAACAACAGCTGAACCCGGAACAACGCGCTAACATGGAAAAAAGGGAAATGCTGTCCCCTCGTGGAAGTGAAAAACATTGCCAGTGGTCTGACCAGCGCTTTATCGGCACTTCCAGCAAGAAACAACAAAACCGAACAAATTCGGGAATTAAGCTCTATGTCATATTTTCAATTCCTGAATAAATTTGGGAATTGCAGCGAATGAGTTAAAAATGATTGAATTGCTGCAGTTGACAATATGAAGATTTTTTGGGGGGTTTTGTTATTGTTATGCACAGTTTTTTTCCGAAACAAAAATTTACTCCACATTCCGACTTCGGTGCTAGGCTAGTGAGAGACTACCGTAGGTTTTTTTTCAAGGACTCCCTCTCCTTGAAAAAAGGCAACTTGAAAAGAGGGACTTTGTTGTAGTGATTGTGCATATATTCTTTATCCTCTCTTGAAAAATATTGTGTCACTGCAGTTTATAATATGAAGATTTTTTTTGTGGTTTGTTATTGTTATGCACAGTTTTTTTCCGGAACAAAAAATTACTTTGAATTCCGACTTTGGTACTAAGCTAGTGAGAGACGACCGTGTTTTTTTTTTTTTTTTTCAAGGAGAGGGAACGACTTTGTTGAAGTGGTTTTGCATATATTCTTTATCCTCTCTTAAAAATTATTGTGTCACTGCAGTTTACAATTTGGAGATGGTTTGTTATTATGGGCAGTTTTTTTTCCAAAACAAAAATTTACTTTGAATTCCGATTTTGGTGCTAAACTAGTGAGAGACTACTGTGTTTTTTTTTTCAAGGAGTGGGAAGGACTTTGTTGAAGTGGTTTTGCATATATTCTTTATCCTCTCTTAAAAATTATTGTGTCACTGCAGTTTACAATATGGAGATGGTTTGTTATTATGGGCAGTTTTTTTTCCAAAACAAAAATTTACTTTGAATTTCGATTTTGGTGCTAAACTTGTGAGAGACTACTGTGTTTTTTTTTTTTCAAGGAGTGGGAAGGACTTTGTTGAAGTGGTTTTGCATATATTCTGCATTTATCCTGACTTAAAAATTGTGTCGCTGCAGTTTACAATATGGAGATGGTTTGTTATTATGGGCAGTTTTTTCCAAAACAAAAATTTACTTTGAATTCCGACTTTGATGCTAGGCTAGTGAGAGACTACCATGGTTTTTTTTTTTTCTGAGGAGAGGGAAGGACTTTGTTGAAGTGGTTGTGGATATATTATTTATCCTCTCTTAAAATTATTGTATCACTGCAGTTTACAATATGGAGATGGTTTGTTATTGTTATGCAGTTTTTTCCCGAAACAAAAATGTACTTTCAATTCCGACTTTGGTACTAAGCTAGTGAGAGACGACCGTGTTTTTTTCCAAGGAGAGGGAAGGACTTTGTTGAAGTGGTTTTGCATATATTTTTTATCCTCTCTTAAAAATGATTGTGTCGCTGCAGTTTACAATATGGAGATGGTTTATTATAGTTATGGGCGGTTTGTTCCAAAACAAAAATTTACTTTGAATTCCGACTTTGATGCTAGGCTAGTGAGAGACTACCATGGTTTTTTTTTTTCAAGCAGAGGAAAGGACGTTGTTGAAGTGGTTTTGCATATATTCTTTATCCTCTCTTAAAAATTATTGTGTCACTGCAGTTTACAATATGGAGATTATTCCTTTTTTGGTTTATTTTTATTCAGTTTTTTTCCAAAACAAAAATTTACTTTGAATTCCGACTTTGGTGCTAAGCTAGTGAGAGACTACCGTGTTTTTTTTTGTTTTTTTTTTTGGAAGTGATTGTGAAACCACAGCTCATCCAATTTTTGGGCGGCTTACTATATATCTTCAGGCCCTGGACCTGATACAGTTTTTGATTTCTTCCTATGATTTAAATTCCTTTCTCCGCTGTGTCTTTTTGTGTCCTTCTCAGTTTCATTTCACCTCAGTCATCCCCAACCTCACCCCCACCCACCCACAAATGTTGAATCACAATGAATCATTGATTCTCTTTTTTTTTTGCTCGTGGATGTTTAGTTTTTTAGTTTTTCTCCCCTTGCAACTCCTGGGAATCTAATTTCCTGTTTCTGCTGCCGTTAACTGATTGATGTTTATGTTTAACAATCTGTTTCTGTTTTCCACTCTTTAGACCTTCTTTCCGCCAAACCCAGCTCTTTGTCTTTCTCCCCCCACACCCCCTCCCTCCTAGATTTGCTCACCATTATCTACACGGAACGTCCCGACTTATCGAAGGATAAAAAAATAAAACAATAAAAAATAGGATTCATTAGTTGGTAGCGGTTGAATGCGTTTAACTCATTCACTGCCATTCACAAATTTATTCGAGAATTGAAAATATGACTTTTGTTCAGGTTTTGTTATTTCATGCTCGGGTGCCGATAAAGCGCTGGGCATGGCCTCTGGCAATGTTTTTCTCCATTGCTGCTTCGGGACAGCATTACCTTTTTTCCGTGTTAGCGCTTTGTTCCAGCTTTCAGCTGTTGTTCAAGCATTATATAAATCAATATGTATTGTATTTTTGGACATCTGCCCCCATTTCAAGCTCAGATAACTCCAGATCCATATCATTTAGGAATTTACTCTAAGGTTTCTTGCGCTACATTGAATGTTGATGTAGTCCTAAAACTCAATATTTTATGGGTCCTGGAATTTGAGTGACAATGACAAAAACCCTGGAACTGGGGTGGACGCATTTTTGCACGTCTGGAAGTGAATGAGTTAATTTTTCATGGTAATCAAATATGATTGTGATTAATTTTTATATTTTGTTTTAACTTTTATACAAACATGGTTAAGAACGGCAACGCCTTTCGAAATCCAACGTATACATCATGGGTGGTGACTTTTAAAACTTGATGAATTCTCTTAGCTCTCTAAAATGCCCTCCTTTTTTGGGGAGGGGCTTGTTTCATCAGGCCTGGTGTTACCACCGCTGGTGAGAATGTGAAGACGCACGTCATGCAAGGTGTCCTGTGAGATTTCGGGCTTTGTCCAATTTGCATAAACTCAACTGGAGCCTTCAGGCAAGGTGGAATCAGTTCACACTTTGAGTCAGCATAATGCAATTACAGTAAAGTCTCGTTATATCGATATCGGATATATCGATAGTCCCGGTTATATCGATACTATTTCTATGCGCGCACGGAGAAAATTACATGCAAACAGGGTCGGATATATCGATAGTCCCGGTTATATCGATATTTTTTCGGACTCCCTTGAATATCGATATAACGAGACTTTACTGTATTCCTCTGTAGCAAACACTAATGTAGCGAGGTTTTTTTTCTAACGAGCGAAGGCCTTCCCAAAATGTAATAAACAAACAACAATGTAAAATAGCATCCTGGGATTTATTTTTGGGCTCTTGGATTTAATATATTTTAGTGTTGGGCAATCTGTCAGATCAACATCCATGTCGCTAGCTAGCTAGCGCATGTTAGCATCCCCGTACTGAAATTGTGCGAGGGGGATCTGAAAACGGGTTGTCGTGTAATTCAGATTTCAACATTTCATTTCTCATAGCTCGCCCGCAATGTTTTGGTGGTACGATTGGCGGGGGGTGCCCCCCTCCAACCTCCCTCCCCAAAATTGTCAGCCACTCATGGAAACCAGACCTTTAATTGCTCTCAGATGGCGAAGCGTTTGGTGGTGCGAGACGCCGAGTGTGACTGTGCACTCCGCTTGGATTCCTCCATTACGCCAACCGTTGCGCCTAAATAGGCTTGGGGAGATGTAGGCGGCTATGGCATGTCAGATCCGGGCCAAATACTTTGCAACATTGATAAGAAAATGGTGACAAATTAACTTTGGGTTCCATGTTTGGCTGTTGATCCGACAAAGATGAATGTTGTGATGTTTGTGTGCAACGATGAGGCGCTCTTCAGTCGTTGACGCCTAAAATCGTAAGCATTTTGACGGAAAAAGAAAAAAAACGTCAGACTTGGAGCTTGAAGCGTACTAAAATAAATCCAGTGGTCTTCTAAGTACAATCAGGTATGTGGTCTCTGATATTTATTAGCATTAGAATTAGCATTAGTATGAACACTTAGCATTAGCAAGGCGGTGACATTTTCCAACTGTCGCGGCTTGGAATTGAAGCGGATTTATGTGGGGCAGGAGATGTGAGACAATCTCTTTTCATCAATGGATGCTACAGCTTCGTTCATGTTTGCTTTCAACATTTAGCTTGTAGTAGACATGCACATTCCACCCTGATCCACTGCTGAAAAGGATACTTTGATCCTCTCCTTTTTCATCTATAACTGCTTCATGTCATAAAGAGGGTACAGCAAGTGCTGAAGAATGAATGAGTCTCTGTGTCTTTGTGTTGTCACATTTGTTCCTTAGTTTTTTTATTTTTTGTTTTACTTCAAGATGGCGCCAGTTTTTCGACTTCTTTCTTTCCTTTCCTTTTCCTTTCATAACTTTGCTGCTGTGTTACTTCTGGGTAGAGTGAACGCTGGCGCAAATGGCTGTAGCTGCTCACCCGAACAAAAAAATCCTGTGACTGTAAAGGGTCCTTGTGAGTTTTGAAAGGCGCTTAGAAATTATTATTATTATTATTATTATTATTATTATTATTATTATTATTATTATTATTATTATTTTCCAACTGGAAATGCTTGTTACTGATTATGATGTGTCGCGGTTGAGGATCTGGATCATTTTGGTTTCGTGCTAACTCGAGTTTTTGTTTCCTCGTGTCTTTGATCAGCGGCTAATAAGAAACACACCCCCCCCCCCGACCCCCTGCCTCTCCCTGGCCCAGTTTAGAAACAAACCCACGGACCCCAATGATGTTGATATTTGATGAAACGGGAAGTTTGGAAATCATTTTAGGATAGGATGGCTTCAAAAATATAGGGGGGGCTTTCTCCATACTTGCCACTGCTCCCTGCGTGCCTTCTCTCCTCAATTAAACCCTCTGGAAAATTTGCCTGTCCAACTCCATTTTGAACGCGGCCTCCCAGAAGGTCGTCGAAAGTGTCGAGGGTCCTGAAATGAAAGCATTCCTTTGCGATTGCAAGTTCCACGCTGGAATTCAGTTCCACTCTTAACTCATTCACGAATTTATTCGGGAATTGAAAATACGACGTAAAGCGCCATTCCCGAATTTGTTCGGGTTTTGTTTTTTTTTTTCATGCTTGGGTGCCGATAAAATGCTGGTCAGACCTCTGGCAATGTTTTTTTTCTTTTCCACAAGGGGGCAGCATTTCCCTTTTTTCCATGTTAGCGCTTTGTTGCAGTTTCAGCTGTTGTTAAATCGCTATATAAACCAATATGTACATATTGTATTTTGGACAGCCACCCCCATTTCAAGCTCATATAACTCCAGACCCATATAATTTAGGAATTAACACTTTTTTCTGATCAAAGACGAGATGCTAAGGTTTTTAAACTGTAATTTGATTGTGTATGTCGTCCTAAAACTTAATATTCTGTGAGTCCTTCGAGTCAAAATGACAAAAACCCCGGCACTGGAGTGGACACATTTTTGCACATCGTCTGGCAGTGAAGGAGTTCAAAAAAATGTAAATATGACAGAAAGGATGAACAGGTTAAAGTTGTTTTTTTTTCATCTCTTCAACTCTGAACCACCTTGATGATCGGGTCAGAGAAAGCGGAGACGATGACAAAGATAGCAGCTGCTCTTTAGCATCTGTGTGTGTGTGTGTGTGTGTGCGTGTGACTGTGTGTGTGTGTGTTTGTGTGTGTGTGTGTGTGTGTGTGTGTTTGCGTCTCAGGAATCCGTCATAGACTGAGGACATTTCCATCTGCTTTTCAGTGTCCCCATAAAAACGACCCGCAGGCCTCAGGTCGAAATCTTCAACGTTCCGGTTGGTCCAAAATGCCCCTCCCCCCTCACGCCCCGCCCACCTCAAAGCGGGCTGATGCCAATCAATTTTAAGGGATATACGCATAAGAATAATCCAGTCGAAACGTGAGAGTGGATTTGTAAAAATAAAAATAGAAAGTGATCACCTATTGCCGAAATGAATGGAAGACACCTTTGGGGTCAAAGGTCAATGGGGCGCAACGCAGGCCGATTTTGGTGACATGTGCACACTGCCGTAGTTGAACAAGTTCAGTGGTGACGGCACACGAGCCTTCCAAAACGCATTTTCTGGTACAATTAGGATTTTTGTTGGTTAAATTACCATATTTTCCGCTGTATAAGGCGCACCCAAAAGCCTTGATTTTCTTGAAAAGATGACCATGAACCTTATATGCAGGTGTGCCTTATATGTGAAGTCATATTGAGGTCTCGCAACGACTGTCAGCAGCCACCGACTCCACCCACCCCTCCCCGCCATTCCACCATAGAAGTATTGCGCAACTCCACCCTCTACTGTAGCGCCTTGTAATGTTGTGTGCTTTATATTTGGATTTTTTAAATATATTTATACATTATATTGAGAAACCTTTTTTTCATTCATTGAAAAAGTTTGAAAATACACCATTCATTGGGGGTGTGCCTAATACTCCGGTGCACCTTATGTTTTTTTTCTTTTCTTTTTTTTTTTGAATCAGAAAAATGCTATTTCCATTTTAATGCTAATTATGGTGAGTATAGTTAATGCTTTTTTGAATGTTGCTGTGCCGATGACCATTTTGTGTTTGGGAGCGTTTTACTGAGCGAGTTGCTTGTTTGTAGCCACAAAGGGACATATGTCTTCTTGTGCCGGTCCCAAGCCCGGATAAATACAGAAGGTTGTGTCAGGAAGGACATCCGACGTAAAAGCTTGGCCAAAACAAACATGCGGATCGAACCTCTAAAGATGGAGGACACTGATTTGCTGTGGCGACCCCTTGAAGTGAAAAGCCGAAAGGAAAAGAAGAAGATGCTTCGCTTTTGCACTGCAGGTCAAATAGCCCGATTGAACGGCCCGATTGAAGCTAATGTGCTAATTGTGCTAACTCTATTCTCATTGTCTTTTCTGTAATACCTTACAATAGCTATCTGGGTGGCTGGCTAGCTATCTAGCTGGCTAGCTATTAGCTATTTATTGGCTTGCTAGTTAGCTTTCTATCTATTTGTCTTATTATTCTACTTGAGTTACTTCCGAGTTGAGTGAACACTGGGGCGTGTGGCTGCCGCTGCTCACCCACAGAAAAACGTATCATGTGAGTGTAAAGTGACCTTGAGAGTTTTGAAAGGCACTTATAAATTTAATGTATTATTATTATCTCCGTTTTACCGAACCGCTAATGGTGACATCTTTGAGTATCAGTTATAAATTCATGGCCGCACGTTTGAATTTTTTTTTGTGCCGAAAAGACGCTCTTGTACAAATCATCGAATGACTTGCCGTCTTTTGGGATTAAAAAGAACATTTCGTCCCCGTCGAAAGAATTATCGTGCGGGACGCTCAACCCAATACTGCGACACTGCCATGCTGTGTTAATTCTTACTTCCTCACCATCACCTTTGACTTTATCAAACCGGCATAATCCAAAAGCGGCCCAGATACTTTTTTATTTTTTTTAATTTGCTGCTGTTTTTCCACAACGATGTTGATTGACGGCGCAACGTCCTTTTTTCCCCATTTTGTTTTGATTGACGCTCTCGAGGATTGAAAAGTACACGGCCGCAGTCACGTGTTGTGCTGTACACCTGCTATCCGTGTTATCGGTGTGTTTTTATTAAAGCTGCGGAACTTACTGCGCTGGGCTTTTTTTTGTAAACCCCACCAGCGAGACCCCCGGAGGGCCTGTTTGCTTTGAGCCCACTTTACCTTCCCCTGATGACTTTTCCAGCCGCTTCTTCTTACCTAGAAGTGCGATGATAGACTTGCATTTTTCTACGCTCACCCAAAAAAAAAGTCATTGTGCGTAGCCAACAACCCCCCCCTACCCCGACCACCCCCTCCTCCATCACATCATTTGTGTCGTTAACTGGCTGGCCCTCACCTCCCAGCCATACTTGTCGTCATGCTAACAATCGTGATGCTAATCTGCTATGTAGTCAAGGCTAACTTGTGCTGTTAGCTATCGCGCCAATGTGCCATGACACGCTAATGGCCAAGCGCGGATCAAAGCGCACCAAAAATTGCACTCAGCCGCCAAGACGGATCCCGGAGGGCTTTGTCGGCGCGATGCTTATCATCCTCGGACGTAAACAAACACGACGTGTGACGTGGGGACGGCAACTCTGGAGCGAAGTTGCTGTTGTTGTTGTTAGGCCAGCAAATTTTGCCGTACTCGCTGTCAGCATGCGTTTGCATTCTGGCACCGTTTTTTGCTTTTACTTTTTTATGCAGCTCACAACAATTTGACTTCAAATCCATCCAAGGGGGTTTTGTTTGTTTTATTTTTACAGTGAGGAATATTTACAGCAAGCCATTTTCAATTCCCATCCTAACTACTGTATTTTTCGGTGTGTAAGGCACACCGGAGTATAATGCGCACCAGAATGGATGGTGTATTTTTGAACTTTTTCCATAAATAAGGCGCATCGGACTATGAGGCGCACCTTCAATAAATGAAAACAGTTTTGTAAATAATAATAATAATAATAATAATAATAATAATAATAATCATAATCATAAAAGTATTATTATTATTATTATTATTATTATTATTATTATTTTTAAGGCACACCGGAGTACAAGGAGTATATATAATAATAATAATAATAATAATAATAATAATAATAATAATAATAATAATAATAATAATAATACATTTGATTTCTAAGCGCCTTTCAAAACTCTTAAGGTCACTCACTTTACAGTCACAGGGTACATTTTTTTTGTGGGTGAGCAGCGGCATCACATGCGCCAGCGTTTACTCAACCCGGAAGTAACTGAAATAGATAGAAAGATAGTTAGCATATAGATAGCTAATATATAGCCAATAGATAGCCAGGCAGCTAGATAGATAGCTATATAAGTAATAGATAGCTAGCTAGCCGGCCAAATAGCTAATAGATAGCAAATACATTTCATTTCTAAGCGCCTTTCAAAATTCTGAAGGTCATTTTTCAGTCACAGGATAAGTCTTTCTGTGGGTGAGCAGCGGCAGCCACACGCGCCAGCGTTCACTCGACCCGGAAGTAACTCAAATAGATAGAAATCTAGCTAGCTAGCCAATAGATAGCTAATAGCTAGATAGCCAGCCAGTTTGATAGCTAATAGAAAGCTCGCTAGATAGCCGGCCAGGGAGCTATAAATATAAAATAAATATATAAAAGTTTTCCAAATATAAGGCACACCACATTATAAAGCTGAGGCAGAGATTATGCAATACTTCTTCTACTGGGGGGGGGGGGTCGATGGCTGTTGACAGTCGTTGCGAGACCGGTTGTGGCTCAATATGACTTTACAAGGCGCACTGGCGTATAAGGTCATCTTTTGAACAAAATCAAGGCGTTTGGGTGCGCCATATACACCGGAGAATACAGTAATTATCTCCCCCCCACCCTCTTCCACCTACCGCCACTATTGAGAATAGCTATGATGTGTCTTAAGATTTGTATCCAAATTCCCGGCAAGGTTAAAAACACCCCTTGAATTGTTTTCAGGTGACGAAACCAAAATCTAGTCTGCGCAGCTCTGCTTACCTATAACAGTGTCTGAAATAACGTCGGGCATACAACTTACAAAACGTCTTCGCATGGGTGGCTGATTACTTTTTTACAGAAAAAAAAATATACAGTGAGACCTCAACTTACAAACACCTTATCTTATATACTTTTCGTCTTACAAACGTCAAATACAGTAAAGTCTCGTTATATCGATATTCAAGGGAGTCTGAAAAAATATCGATATAACCGGGACTATCGATATATCCGACCCTGTTTGCATGTAATTTTCTCCGTGCGTGCATCGAAATAGTATCGATATAACCGGGACTATCGATATATCCGATATCGATATAACGAGACTTTACTGTATCTGAAAATTAAACCTTATAATAAGCACTATTTTTATAATACACACCCACCACGGCTGGCGGAGTGATCTTTGGCGGAAGCACACGCCCGAACAGCACCAGAGGTTAAGTTACCAACAGTCCTTATGGAAGGTAACTCTCCTTCCATAAGCCATCAACGACCATCAAAAAGGTAAATAAAACGTTATTTTACAGCACAGTTTATTTCTTTAATTCCAGTCCTCATGTAATGTGCCTCTCTTTCCAAACAGCAATTCCCTTTGACCTCCAACGCCATTCCATCAAGCCATCAATGACCATCACAAATGTAAATAAAGTGACTTTATGATACAATGCAGTGTATTTCTTTCATTACAATACAATACCACATTTATTATACATAGAATAAGGTATGTTGTGTGTAGTTTTAAGGCTTATTTAGTTGAAAAGTATATTTTATGGAAAACCGGGAATGGATTATTCTCATTTTAATGGTTTCTTATGGGAATTTTTTTTTGTTGAGATACACACTTTTCGCCTTACACACTCTGTCTGGGAACCAATTAAGTTCGTAAGTTGAGGTCTCACTGTATAGTATATATATTTTTTTCAAATCAAATGTTTGCTTTTTTCAATAAAGCAAGCATTTGAACGAAGATTTCGAAATTGGAATAAATTATTCCGATTTCGAAATATTCGTTTGGTTTGGAAATTTTGGAATATCGGTTCTTTGGCAATTTGCATACTCGGCACGGCAGCCAATCAGAAGCCTGCTTCATGCTTCCGGACTTTCCCGAGCGTTATAAGGTCGTGCATTTGCGTATCATTTTCCAAAGTATATGCACAGAACCTCAGCCCCATAGGAAAGATTCAAAAGAAGCTAACAAAATTTAAGACGCTACAAAACGTAAACGTACATTATCCCGTGACTGTAAAGTGTCCTTGAGAGTTTTGAAAGGCACTTAGAAATTAAATGTATTATTATTATTATTATTATTATTATTATTATTATTATTATTAAAAGCATAGTGTAAAGATGAGTTCACGTGGCTTGTAGCAGACGACGCAATGCAAATATTGCATTGTGCAACATGCCGAACAGTGTATGGACAAATGACAACTGGAGCAAAATCATCAGGGATATTTATAGTAAATATCCCTTTATTTACTATAAATTAAGCAAGGGAGCATTTGTGGTAGGTACATCCTTAATAAAAAAAAAATCCTTAATACACTTTGCAACGTTTTTTTTTGCGATTAGTCTTCTTTCAAGTTGTGAAAAATGGGGCAGGCAACTTTATGGACGGGCAGACAACTTTTCAGAATTGTCTGCCCTGCTGTCCGCTAACTTTTTGTCATGAGAGACACTGCCGATAAGCTTTGACGTAATTTGACGTCCTTGACATCCTTCTGACTGACAGTTGAGGCATTCTGGTTTTTAATCTGTTCTATTCATGCTAGATTATAAATTGGCCTCGAGTGAGGACACATGCGTGAAAGGTTGCTCGCCGATTGATTGACAGCTGTCTATGGTTGTGTTCATCAGGTCAATTTGGCGCCGACCAGGCAGTTTGTCTGTTGCTCCATCGTGTCGTGTTGATTTGAATTTTAGCAGCACCCCCCTTTCATCGTTTTGGCCCGTCTTTTTCCACTTGACACGCGTGCGAATGGCATCGATTGCGCAACGGCGAGCGGATGAATTGTAAGCCAAACAATGAGGGCGGCGGTCTGGTTGTGACAGGACCCCCAACAGACCCCCACGCGTAAAGCGTCAGCTGGGCTTGCGCTGTCTTTGGCAGAGAGGAGCCAGAAGGTGCTGACAGGGACACTCGGAGAGCCGGACGGGGTGGGCTTTCGGACCACTTCAGAGGGGTCCGGACTGGCTGCTTCTGTCTTCATTACTCGTTCGATGAGGCAGAGACCCCGAAAACGAGACCCCAGTTCAAAACGCAGGGTGTGACAATTGTTTCAGAGGGTCCGTTATTAAAATATTTAAACATATTAAAAGTAATTAATACATAAATAATATTGCCTAATAGTAATACTGACAATAAATGAATACATTTATAGATAAGTAAATACATGCACAAATAAGTAAATAAATAATAATAATATTAAAGAATAATAAATAAATAGATGTATAGATAAATAAATTCATCAAATAAATATTGGATCATAATAATGCCGATAATACATTTATATATAAAATGTTTTATATATGAATAAATATTATTAAAGAATAAAAATAAATACATAAATTTATAGATGCATAAATAAATGCACAAATGATTAAGTAATTAAATAATATTAAATAATAATAAATCAATAGATTTATAGATAAATAAATGCCTAAATACAATTATGGAAAGTGTTTTGTATGTAAATAAATTAATTAATATTATTAAAGAATAAAAGTAAATAAACACATACTTGTAAATACATAAATTTATAGATGCATAAATAAATGCACAAATAAATAAGTCATATAATAATAATAATAATAATAAATCAATAGATTTATAGATAAATAAATGCATAAATAAATGCATACATAAATTAATAAAATATATAAATAATATTGTATAATAGTAATACTGATAATAAATAAACACATTTATATATAAATTAATAAATGAATAAGTAAATAAGTAATACTAATATTACACACTAATAAATAAATAAATAACATTTATAGCTAAATAAATGCATAAATAAATTAATAAATAAATAGTATTCGATAATAGTGATACTGATAATAAATACATTTATACATAAACAAATGCATAAATACATAAGTAAATAATAATAATATCAAAGACTACTAAATACATAAATAGATTTATAGATAAATAAATGCATAAATAAATTTAAATTTTTTTTTTAATAATGGTTCATAGCCCTTCCAGCAACAATTCCCTGATTACAAATATTAGAGCACAGGTGTCAAAGTCAAGGCCCGCGGGCCAAATCCGGCCTGCCACATCATTTTTTTCGGCCCGCAAAAGCAAATCAAGCTTGTTAAATTCCATGATGATTGCTAAAATATGAGCCAAAATTTCATATTTTTGGATGTCAAACACAATAAAAGTCATTATTCTTGACTTCAGATTTGAAAATGAGTTATTCATTAATTTGCTGTGTGCTCTATATGTAATATTTGAAGGGATTTAAACATTCTAATGGGTTCCCCAAATTCATAACAGCCCTCAAGAGGAAACCACAACTACAATGTGGCCCGCGGCAAAAAATGACTTTGACACCCCTGTATTAGAGCATAGGCGTGTAGACGGACAATATTACGATATCCACAACTATATATTCTTTATCCTCTGCTAAGACTGATGCATGACTCCGGTTGCGTACGGAGTGATTGTCACATGCATCGCTATGTCGTTCTATGTTGTTCTTATATTTCACTAAGGTGGTGGGGGGAATCTGTTGTCATCATCTGTTCAATATTGAGTTTTTAAAAATTGCAACATATTTTCCAAATCCAATTTCAAAAACAAAATGGCTTTTGCATCTTCAATGAAATTAAACATTGTGTCAATTATTCCAAACTCCAAACGCCTCTTCTCACTTTATTGATTTTTTTGGGGGGGTTAAGCGTCACCCATCTTTGCTTTAGAATCAGCTGCTTGTGAAGACCCCACCCCCCCACACCCTTTCTTGCTTTTGTTCTTTCTTTTGTCAGAAGCGTAAACACGTTTGCGGTGAATTAACTTTGAGGAGGACTTGAGGAAATAGAAAGCGGCGTGTTTGCAAGGAGCACCCTTGGGTGGATTATGTTCCAATCCACATTTCTGACATGATTTGCAGTCTGCACTTCACAAGTCAATTTTTTTATTACCGGGATCAAATTATTTACAGTAATGCATGTGGAACGAATTAAAAAAAAGCCAGATACCATTTTGGGGTTGTTTGTGCAAAAATATGTGGCAGGTCACTTGATTAGGTACACCCGCAGCCCCCCCACACACAATCAAACAGGACTTTGAAAAAAAGTAGAGCGCCATTCACAATTTGTTTGGGTTTACGGGTTTTTTTTTTTTTCTTGGGTGTCGATAAAGTGCTGGTCAGACCTCTGGCAATGTTTTTTTCCTTTCCACAAGGGGGCGGTATTTCCCTTTTGTCCATGTTAGCGCTTTGTTCCAACTTCAGCTGTTGTTGTAGCTCTTTCTCTTGTTTCTATTTCTCATTGTATTTTAATTATTGGATTGGATTGGATTTGCCTTTATTAGTCTCGCAGTGGAGAAATTTACATTTCACAGCAGCAAAGTAAAATTGTATTCTATTTTGTGATTGTATTGTATTTATAATAGTTCCTTTGCTTGTCTGTGACTGTAAAGTGTCCTTGAGAGCTTTGAAAGGCGCTTAATATATAATGTATTATTATTATTATTATTATTATTATGATTACATAAACCAATATGTATGTATAGCATTGTATTTTGTACATCTGCCCCCATTTCAAGCTCATATAACTCCGTATCCATATAACTTAGGAATTAACTCTTGTTTTTTTCCTGCCACAAGGGGCCAACATGTGTCTTTTGTTTATGTCAGCTTCAGATGTTGTTAAAGCGCAATATAAATCAATATGTATACAGGTAACATCCGACTTACGACCGGGTTCGGTTTTTTGACAAACGATCGTAAGTCAAAATGGTCGTAAGTCGAAATCAATTCAAAATGTTGGATAGAGACTCGGTGCTAAATGACTTGCAAACGACCTGATTCGGACGCCACGGGAGCGGGCGGGCGTGGGTCTGGGTCTCTGGTGTTCGACCGGTTGCCCTCTCCTTGCACTGCTCTCTGCGCTGACGGCCGTGGTCATAAGTACGGGTGGTCGTAAATCGCACTGGTCTTAAGCCGGATGTTACCTGTATATTGTATTTTGTACATCTGCCCCCATTTCAAACTCATATAACTCCGGATCCATATGACTTAGGGGGCATCATTCCCCTTTTTTCCATATTAGCTCTTTGCTCCAGCTTTCAGCTCAACAATATGCTCAACAATATGTATTGTATTTTGTACATCTGCCCCCATTTCAAGCTCATATAACTCCAGACCCATATAATTTACGAATTAACTCTTTTTTTCAGATGAAAGAAGAGAGTAAGGCTTCTCACGCTGTATTGAATGTTTATGTCGTCCTAAAACTCAATATTCTGTGGGTCCTGGAATTTGAGTGACAATGATAAAAACACATTTTTATAATAGTAATAATAATATATTTTATTTATAAGTGCCTTTCAAAACTCTCAAGTTCACTTTACAGTCACAGGATCGGTTCTTCTGTGGGTGAGCAGTGGCAGCGTTCACTCAACCCAGAATAACTCAAATAGATAGAAAGTTAGCTAGCTAGCTAATAGATAACTAATAGCTAGCTAGATAGCAAATAGTTAGCTAGCTATATAGCTAGCTAGCTAATATATAACTAATAACTAGCTAGATTGCTAGCTAGCTTTGTAGCTAATATATAGTAAATAGATATACACTGGAAGATACGGTATTCCAAATTTTACACATATATGCACGCATTGGCAATCACACGTAATCACACGTAATCACACGTCCCTGACCGAGAAAGCGACACACAATGCATTTCGGGCACTTTGTTTGGTCTGAAAACTTCGTGTTGATGGCGAAATTAGAAGGAAAACACATAAATAATTCGATGGTAAATCATTGTGTGTTGCACCAAGACTACTATTTGATACTAGTTGACACACATTCCCAGCAGACAAATCAGCCCATTTCCAATGGAGCCTGGGCGCCATCTTGTGGAGTCCTGACGGCTCGAATTGATACGGGAGGACTTCTTTAATCGATTGCAAACATGTATGCTTTCCTCTTTAGAACTATTTGAATCGTATTCAGAACTGTATGAAGAGAGAAAGTCTCTCCGAATCTGAAGCCATTGTTTTGATTCTAGAGTAAGGTACGATGTCCTGGCGTGACATCACGAACAAGGGGGCAGCATCTCCGAGGTCATTTTGAAGGAGTTTTGGGACACTTTAAGTCATTTTTATTGGTGTTTTGACTAAAAATATCAGCCTGCGTGTTTTGGGTATTTCAGATGCTGTAAAATGCTTTTTTGATGTCAGTTAGGAAACAAAAAAAATGGTGTCGGTTGTCCTTTAAATAATAATTTTCCCTATTACCACGATTTTTTTCTTAATTCTCTCTTTTATTTTGACGCTTGGACTTTCATCGCGCATGCATGAAGAATTAAGCAATTATGCATTAAGCTAAATTATGCAAACGAGCCACTTTGGTCATAAAATGAGATTTAAAAGATTTATTAAAAGGGCTTCAGTGTGTTTTTGACAGTAGTCAGCTGAGCTTAAATAGATCCAAACGTGGCCATTCATTCACAGGCCTGAATGTGAGGGTGAGGGTCCGGGGGGCCCTGCTGGGCCACTTAATGAGCGACGCGAGTCCTCCACTCACTAAATGCTGAGTGTTTTTGGTCAATATTAGCGGGACTACTTGGCGGAGGGCAGGATGAGAGGAGGTGGCGCGGTGGAGGGGGGGTATAATTGGACACGTGTTCTCCCCCTTGGACGGCCCATTCTTTTTGTCATTTAGAGATCAACCGATCCCTTTGTAATTGTTTTTTTAGCGAGGGTCTTCAAGAGGTTCCTTTTGGGAGGCCCCTGGAGGTATTTAACGCGCGGCGGACGTCACTCGCTCACCCACCAGCGCGGCCGGCGGCCTCCCCGCGCCACCTCCCCGAAAAATCTAAAATCGCGCCATGGAGGACGTCTTGTTCGATCTGGACCAAGATGCCTCGCCAGATTTCGCCTTCTGGGGTCAGATGGAGCAAAACCTGCAGCTTCAGACCCAGCTGGACACGTTGCTGCTGGATTGCGGCGGGGTCGGCGCGGCGGCGGGCGGTCAATTGTCGCCTTGGTCATCGCTAGGCTGTCAGTCGGTCTTCCCTGAGGTCACCTTCGCCGATTTTGAGGCGAGATCCCCCGGCGATGAGGAATCGGACGGCTTTGGCGGCGATGAGTCATCCGATTCGTCCAAGCGTCGGCGGGGCGGGACGGCGGCGGCGCGGCGTCTGCAGGCGGCGCAGCAGCCGTACAAGGTGCAGAGGCACGCCGCCAACATCCGCGAGCGCAAGCGGATGCTGAGCATCAACTCGGCCTTTGAGGAGCTGCGCTGCCACGTGCCCACCTTCCCCTATGAGAAGCGTCTGTCCAAGATCGACACGCTGAGGTTGGCCATCGCTTACATCGCGCTCCTCAGGGAAATCCTCGTGTCCGGATGTGACCCCAAATCCTACGTGGACGAGTGCGTCAAGAGCGGATACAAGAACCACACCAATGCCATCTGGAACACCAGTGGTGAGACAAAGTGATTGTCAATCAACCTGCCGTTGGTTTTTTTTTAAACGCTGATATTGTGTTGATGATTATGTTGTGGGTCATTTTTACCCGCATGTAAAAATCCACAAAAAAAGTCAAATACAGTGAGACCTTGGCTCACGAACTTAAGTGGTTTCCAGACAGAGTAAGGCGAAAAGTGTTTATCCCAAAAATTAATTTCCCATGGGAAACCATTAAAATGAGAATAATCCGTTCCCAAGTCCCCATAAAACATAATTTTCTAATTTCCTAAGCCTTAAAACTACACGAAATATACCTTATTTTATGTATAATAAATGTGCTATGGTATTATAATTAAAGAAATAAACTCTACTATATCATAAAGTCGTTTTATTTACCTTTGTGATGGTCGTTGATGGCTTGATGGAATGGAGTGACCAGTTTTATCAGCATTAAACACTTGATGAGGAACGTACCCTTCCTCTTTCACCATCTTGAGGAATGATCCCTTGTAGGTGCTTTCTCTGCGATAATTTTACCTAGTTCCTCATCAATTGTGTTATGTTTCGCTGGGTTGATGGCTTTTTACATCAAGAGTACAGATGCCGTATGCGGGTTATTGTGGAGCCTGATTGATGGGAATTTTAACCATGCAGTCTACTCTGCCCTTGAACTATCAAAGTTCAAATCCATTTTCTCACTCTCTCTGTCGTGTGCCTGTCTCTTTCATGTTTAAACCGCCTCCAGTCACTGCTGCGTTCTAGACCAATCACGTGGCTTTAACCCAGTGTTCGGGAACCTTTTTGACTAAGAGAGCCATAAAAGTAAAATATTTAGAAATGTTTTTCAGTGAGAGCCACAACACACGCACAAACACACACACACACACACACACACGCACACACACAGACACGCACACACACAGACACACACACACACACACACACATACGCACGCACGCGGCCACTTTTCAACAAAATGTCAGAATGTATTATTTAAAATACCTTTGTGATAGTACTCACCGTTAACATGAATGGTTTTCCGTTCCTCATGATTTGTAAAAATCCAGCCAAACGATCGGAATGAAAGTCTACTTGCCGGGTCCATACGCAAAGTTACTGCTAGCTAGCATGCACACGGCTCATTAGCTTCCACACTTGCGATGCAACATACTTCTCACAGAAGTATATTGATGCTAACATTAACATGGGGCTTGTTAAAATGTTACTAACATTTGACTGTTTCATCGATGGTATTGTTTCATTGCAAATTAGAATCAGAACATTTTCTCTCCACAAAGGCGAATCCTCCGGTGCATTCAAGCTGAAGTGTACTTGTCGGGCTCATTTAAAGGGACGTTTACCTGTTTCAACTGACGGCCAGTATCATCCAATCAAAATTACGCTTTCCATCAACCTAGGTCAGTGTCATCCAATCAAAATTGCGCTTTCCGCCAACTGCAGCCCCAACAGAAAATGAACAGAAAAAGCCGAGAATATGTATTTAGATTTATCGGCGAGCCATATTCAATCATCAAAAGAGCCATATATGGCTCGCGAGCCATTGATTCCCGGCCCCTGCTTTAACCGAAGACTGGTGGCACAATGCAAGAATCCAAACTAGGGCGCGGAAAATCCTACTGGACCCTCCGCACCCTGCCCACCACCTTTTCCAGCTACTCCCCTCAGGCAGGCGCTACCGATCCATGCGCACCAAATCCAGCAGACATTTAAACAGCTTCTTCCCCCAAGCCATTAACTCTTTGAACTCTTTCAACAGTAGCCAAAATGGAACTGTATAGTGCCACTTAGCAGTTTTTTTTTTTGATGACGATACTAGTGCAGCGTGTTCTACCGGAAACAAATTCCTTGTGTGTTCTACATACTTGGCAATAAAGATGATTCTGATTCTGATAGTGGACAAAAATGAGTCGGCTGCTATTTTTTTGTTCGGAGAACGGGCTCGTTCACGAACGACACATCACTCATTGTGTGGATCCCGAAAAATAGTTTGTATGCCAATATAAATTTTTCATAAATTTAACGTCCGTAAACCGAAAAGTTCGTAAGACAAAGTTCATCAAGCCATCAATGACCGTCACAAAGGTAAATAAAATGACTTTATTATACAGTACAGTTTATTTCTTTAATTATAATACCATAGCACATTATACATTAAATAAGGTATATTTTGTGTAGTTTTAAGGCTTAGAAAATTAGAAATTAGAAAATTATGTTTTATGGGGACCTGGGAACGGATTATTCTCATTTTAATGGTTTCCTATGGCAAATATTTTTTTGGGATACACACTATTCGCCTTACACACTCTGTCTGGGAAGCAATTAGGTTCGTAAGCCAAGGTATCACTGTATATGGAAAAAGTTCGAAAAAAGACCATTCACTGAATGCATACACCGGAAAATACGGTACACTCAATTTATGATAAAAAAATACTGCATTACAGTTAAAAAGTACAGTATTAAGGTTTTGGGTTGTGTCCCTGAGAATGTCGATTGACCTTTGTAGATATTTAGAAAATAAAATGGAAAAGTCATTTTAAGTCATGCTAGTTGACTTAAAAATAAAACTTCCACTTCCAGGTGTTTTTCCTTTATCCCAAATTTTATACAATTGTTTTTTTTTTTCTAGCTTTCTTTTCTTCTTTTTTGAAACCCTAGTCCCCCCCTCAAAAAAATCTGCTTTGAGTCTCTCTTTGTGGCCATTGAAGTCGCAAGTGCGCCTCCATATAGAACTCATTAAACAGTCGTTGAAACGTATCAAAACTCACGTGTTTGTCCCGCTTTTGTGTGTCCCCCACCCAGATCTGACAGCTCGTCTCTCGTGGATAAAGTGGGATTAGTTGAGGGCCATGGGGCACCCCTCGAATTCGGAGATCTCTCCTCGACATCTGCAGACTTCTCACTGGGTCGCTTTTAATATTTTAATTTACCCTCGACTGGTCATTGAGAGCCTTTGCCAACGAGGCCTTGGCGGCACGGGAAGGTCGCCGGCGGGCATTGTTTGCCCAAATGGATGCCACTTGTCACCATCTATGGGGAAGGGGGAACGCTGGCATGAGACTTCCCTTGCCGGAGTGTGTGAGAAAAGAGTCTTGATGATGTAAATGAGACGACAGTCAGACCCAGATGACGGCACGGCGGCAGCTTGACGACACTTTTGTTTGTTTCTCGCCTCATTTATCTATTTATTTATTTATTGAAACCTAATTAGGGTTAATTTATGCTTTAAAAAAAACCTCATGTGGACAATGGTCGTCAGTGCAAAGGCCCTTTTGGAATCATCGTTTATTGTCGGCTGTCAGCATGCGTGGAAATTGATCTGTTTAGTTTGTTTGTATTTTGGGTATTTTGAGGCAGCCATCGGAAAAGTTTGAAAACAATTTTAAAAAATTGCTCCACAAACCCGTTGTCATGAACCCCACCAAAATAGGTGCACATGTATATTGTAACAACGCAGGAAGAAAAACTCGATAGCCCATGATTGAAATTTAACTGTCGGCCATGTTCGGAGTAGCTACCAGGGCTCATGTTTCACTCCAAGTTTTATTTTATTTTATTTTATTTTATTTTATTTTATTTTATTTTATTTTATTTTATTTTATTATTATTTTACAGTAAAGTCTCGTTATATCGATATTCAAGGGAGTCCGAAAAAATATCGATATAACCGGGACTATCGATATATCCGACCCTGTTTGCATATAATTTTCTCCGTGCGTGCATAGAAATAGTATCGATATAACCGGGACTATCGATATATCCGATATCGATATAACGAGACTTTACTGTATTTTATTTTATTTATTATTTTTGTTTGTATTTGTATATTTATTTGTTTTATTTTTAATGAAGGCTCTATTAAAGGTGACCATTTGAATGAAAAGCATTTGAATTGTTCATTTCAAGGACTCGTGCTTCATTCCAAGTTTTTTGTCAATAACTTATTTTAATGTTATTTCATTTCATTTTTACTTTTGTTTTTATTTTTATGTTATTATACTTGTATTGTGTTGTATATTATTTTTTAATGTATTGTATTTTATTTTACTTTAATTTATTTATGTATTTATGCGCTTCGTCTTCTTTTTTTTTGTTGGTGAGTTGGGCTCATTTAAAGGATTCATGCTTCACTCCCAAGTTTTTTTTCTAAATAATTATTTTATTTTATTTTATTTTATTTTATTTTATTTTATTTTATTTTTTTTTTCATCTCGTTTCATTTATTTGTATTTGTAATTGCAAAGTATATTTTTAATTGCATGTGTATTTTATTGTATTGTATTGTATTCTATTCTATTGTATTGTATTCTATTGTATATTATTTTCTTTTAATTTATCGTATTGTGTTTTATTTTTATTTATTTATGTATTTGTTTTCATTTTTTTTAATGAGGGCTTTTATTTCATTTCTTTTCATTTCTATTTTATTTTAATCTATTTTATTTGTATTTGTATGTCTATTTTTTTTATATGTATTTGTATATTTATTTATTTATTTTATTTTTAATGAACTCTCCATTAAAGGTGACCATTTGCATGACATGTGTTTGGATTGTTCTATTTGAAATCAGATGTCGAGGAGACTGAATTGAGTTTGAATGTGAAGAATGGGCTTCTTTTTTTGTGTGCGTTGGGCTCATTTATTGATTCGCATAAATGAGCAGAAACATGCGAGGCAGTTGTGTTTATCGTGTCAAAGTCTGCTGGGCCCTGCTTTTGTAAATACAATTACATGCATCACATCCTGCTGGAACAATTTACGTCTGCTTCGAAAAATGTGTTCAACAGACCCGCTGTAAGGTCACTATAGCTACAGTATCTCTCAAAACAAAGGAAACGTCTTCCTCCAAAGGGGCAATCCTCACTGGAGCTTACTTGATTTACGGGTGAGATTAACCTCAAAGCAATCCCCTTTTAAAAAAAAAACAGTGCTGAATACTAGCCGATTTTGAGGGGGCGGAACCGCTCTGTGTTGTTTCGCTCAACCAGCGAGGTCTTGAGCGCTACCCTTTGCTAGCTAGCTGTTAAGCTAACTGCTTCCAACTCGAGAGCTAAACAGGGCGCTCCATTTGTTAAAAAATAACATGACAACGCTCAAATTAGCTCATCGGATTTAAGTATTACCGTTTGGTAGCTAGCTGTTGAACGAACTGGCTAACAGCTTTAGACTAGAGAGCTAAATGGGCTCTCCAGTGGTTCAAAAGAACGACAGCGCTGAAACTAGCCGATTTTGAGGAGTCGGAACCGCTCTGTGTTGTTTTGCTCAACCGGCGAGGTTTTAAGCGCTACTATTTGCCAGCTAGCTGTTAAGATAGAACTATTTTATGTACACAATCTAAAACATCTAAGGTTTTTACTTTCTACTTATTTTTATATGTTAGTTTAGTCTATATATGTACAGTGATAACTCGGTTTACGAACCCCTTGGCTTACGAACTTTTCGGTTTAAGAACGTTAAATTTCTGAAAATTTTACCTTGGCATACGAACTTTTTTTGGGATACACACGGAGCTGCCTCAATGAGTGATGTGTTCGCGAACGAGCCCATTCTTATAACAACAAAATAGAAGCCAACTGTTTTTGTCCTCTATTCCCCGCCCCCAGTCTTCGGTGAAAGCCACTTGATTGGCCAAGAACACAGCAGTGAGGGGCGGTGGTTTAAACATTACAGAGACAGGCAGACGACAGTGAGAGTTTCAACTTTGATTGTTCAAAGGCATAGTGTAGACTGCAAGGTTAAAATATCCCATCAAGCAGGCTCCACAAACAACCCGCACAAGCCATCTGTACACTTGATGCAAAAACTGATCAACCCAGCTAAACAGAACATAATTGATGAGGAACTAGATAAAAGTATCACAGAGAAAGTACCTACACGGCATCATTCCTCAAGATGGCGAAAGAAAGTTACATTCCTCATCAAGTGTTTAATGCTGAGGAAACCGGCCACTCCATTCCATCAAGCCATCAATGACCATCACAAAGTTAAATAAAACGACTTTATTATACTGTACAGTTTATTTCCTTCATTATAATACCATAGCACATTTATTATACATAAAATAAGGTATATTTTGTGTAATGTTAAGGCTCAGAAAATTAGAAAGTAGAAAATTATGTTTTATGGGGACCTGGAAACGGATTATTCTCATTTCAATGGTTTCCTATGGGAAATTAATTTTTGGGATACACACTTTGCCTACACACTGTCTGGGAACCAATTAAGTTCGTAAGCCAATGTATCACTGTATGTAGTTTAGTTTATTTGTATATGTTCGTTTAGTCTATATATGTATGTAGTTTAGTTTATAACCTTAAACTATCTTATTTCAGTCTAGTATCATATTTCACCCTTGTATCTCATAGCTGATAGGTTCTTTCAAAATGATGTCATTCCCGTGGTATATATGTGCTGGAAATGGCTGCCCCCCACCCCCTTTTGGCTCTCTCCTCCTGTGAAAAGCATATCTCTCTCTCTGCTGCCCAAGAAATAAATAATCTTTTTGTACATCACCTTGCTTCCTGCTGATTTAACATGATCACAACACCATCCAAGGACCCGAACCAGAAAGAATGATCATTTTTACCGAACACTAACTGCTTCCAACTCTAGAGATAAAGGGGATGAAACTAGCTACTTCGAGGCGGCGGAATCACTCTCTGTGTTGTTTCGCCCAACCAGTAAGGATTTGAGCATTACTGTTTGCTAGCTAGTTGTTGAACAAACTGGTTAACGGCTTCAGACTCCAGAGCTAAACGAGGCTCTCCAGTAGTTCAAAAGAACGACAGCGCTGAAACTAGCCGCTTATCCGGCGAGGATTTGAGTGCTACTGTTTGCCGGCTAGCTGTTAAGATAACTGCTTCTAACTCAAGAGCTTAACGGCACTCTCCAATCGTTTAAAATAAACAACAACAACAGGCTGAAACTAGCTTTCTGATTTTTGATAGATTTTGATGAGGGCGGAACCACTCTCCATGTTGTTTTGCTCAACCGGCAAGGACTTGAGCGCTACCGTTTGCCCACTAACTGTTGAGTTAGTTGGCTATCTGCTTTCGATTTGAGAGCTATACAGGGCTCTCCAGTCGTTTAAAAAACAACAACAACAACAACAACAGCGCTGAAACTAGCTGATTTTGAGGGCGCAGAACCGGTCTGTGTTGTTTCGCTCAACTAGCAAGGATTTGTGCACTGCAGTTTGCTAGCTAGTAGTTGAGCTAACTGGCTAACAGCTTCCGATTCGAGATTCATTCACGTTTTCCAATCTTTGCCAACTTAATGTCCATTTACAAGCTAGCGCTGAAGTACATTGTGTCACGTTTTCTATGCTAGCCATGGGTCAGGGGCCAGGGGAAATCAGCAAACGGGGCAACTAGCCTTCAGTATAGTAAAAATGTCAATGTCAGAGAACACATATTCTGACAATTTTTTTAGTTGTGGTTGTTTTTTGAATGATGAACTGTCAAATCGCTGACTTGACACGGCTCAAAAGGTGCTTATTGTCCACTCCATCCAAGAAGATGACACAAGCGCAATTGTTTTTCATGTTCTGGCTAAAAACAACCCTAAAAAAATAATACATTGGCTTGTTGAAAAGAGATGAAAAGACCCGACTGGGCTAGCGGTTTTCATTGCAGACATCAGAAATTAGGAATTTGTGCTCATAAAATGGTTTGGCCAAACCAAATGAATAGTTTTGAGCACTTGCGAGACCAAGTGACACGCTACCTAAAGCTTCATTGTTGTTGGACTGTACAACAACGCCAATGGGACCAACACTTGTCCAATCCAATTGATTGACATAAATAAATAAATAAATAAATAACTAAATAAATAAATAAATAAATTGCAACGATGCTTTTTTATACTTTTTGATGAAACTTTTTTTTGTGCAGTTGTACATTTCAGTCTCCTGACATTTTCTTTTGTGCATAGAATACTTACCCCCCGTACCCCCCTTGAAATGTTGCTGCTGTAGATTGCAAATTTCCCCATTGTGGGAATATTAAAGGCAAACAAATAAATAATAACATAAATACATAAATAAATAAATGACTTAATAAATAAATGACGGAATAAATAAATAAATAAATAAATAAATAAATAAATAAATAAATAAATAAATAAATGGCTGAATGAATAAATAAATAAATAAATACACAAATGACCAAATAAATAAATACATGAATAAATACACAAATGACCAAATAAATAAGGAAATAAATACATAGAAACATGCAGTACACAAATAAATAAATAAATAAATAAATAAATAAATAAATAAATGGCCGAATAAATAAATACATACATTAATAGACAAATGACCGAATAAATAAGGAAATAAATACATACAAACATCCAGTACATGAATACATAAATACATAATAAATACACAAATGACTGAATAAATAAAGAAATAAACAAATCAATACACAAATAAATAAATACACAAATGACTGAATAAAGAAATAAACAAATCAATACACAAATAAATAAATAAATGACCGAAAAAATAAGGAAATAAATACATACAAACATACAGTATATAAATACATAACACATACATTAATGACTGAATAAATAAATAAATAAATAAATACATTAATAGACAAATGACCGAATAAATAAGGAAATAAATACATACAAACATACAGCACATGAATACATAAATAAATACATAATAAATACACAAATGACTGAATAAAGAAATAAACAAATCAATACCCAAATAAATAAATAAATAAATGACCGAAAAAATAAGGAAATAAATACATACAAACATACAGTATATAAATACATAACACATACATTAATGACTGAATAAATAAATAAATAAATAAATAAATAAATAAATAAAATCTTAGCATGAAAATCCATTTTGCAAAATCACGCCCGTCCCTCCGACAGAAGAAAAAAACGCTGACTCGCCAAGAAGCATCAGGCTCCCACGACCAACGGCAAAGCCGGCGTGTTGGCACTTTAAGACTGTGAAAACCTTGTTAAAAAAAAGAAAAAAAGCTCACCTGCTTTTCTCATTACGAGGCTTCACAAGAACTCCCATTAAGCGCAAAAATGCGGTGTCGTCTTCAAAATGAGTCCCCGGGGGGTGGGCCCGCATCCGAGGACCCCGAGCGGCAGGGGTTGGGGGGGGGGGGGGGGGGCTAGCGCATTTCAAACCCTCTGGGATGAACCCCAGAAGGAACGTTGAATGATTCCTCGGATGATTCCAGTCACTCGGGCCTCCACGGCAAACACGCGGCATGCAGAGAAGTAAACACCAAGCTGCCTCTCTCGGTTTCGATGAGGTGTTCGAAATGTGAGCTTGCGGGGGTCGGCGATCCGTCTACGCCACAGGTGTCAAAGTCAAGGCCCGCGGGCCAAATCCGGCCTACCACATCATTTTTTTCGGCCCGCGAAAGCAAATCAAACTTGTTAAATTCCATGATGATTGCTAAAATCTGAGCCAAAATTTCATATTTTTGGATGTCAACCACAATAAAAGTCATTATTCTTGACTTCAGATTTGAAAACAAGTTATTCATTAATTTGCTGTGTGCTCTATATGTAATATTTGAAGGGATTTAAACATTCTAATGGGTTCCCCAAATTCATAACGACCCTCGAGAGGAAACCATAACTACAATGTGGCCCGCGGCAAAAAATGACTTTGACGCCTTAAAGCGGTTCGGGCAAGAAAGGATGCTTTTTTTTAACTTCTTTTCTATTTGTTTTTTTTTGCATTACACAAAAATGTGTAAATTCTCAAATCACCGGACATGCAATGAATCTGTTCCGTCAAAGCTTTAAAAGCGCTATTAAAAACGCTTTTTAAATCAACATGTATAGTAGTGGATGGATGGATTGGATGGATTTGCCTTTATTAGTCGCGCAGTGGAGAAATATTGTGTTGTATTGTAAAACTAACAATGAATGAATGAATGGCATTTAATGTCTATATATGACCTATGTTTAACTCATTCACTGCCATTCCTGAATTTATTCGGGAATTGAAAATATGACATAGAGCGCCATTCCCGAATTTGTTTGGGTTTTGTTTTTTCTTGCTGGGGTGACGATAAAGCGCTGGCCAGACCTTTGGCAATGTTTTTTCTTTTCCACAAAAGTGCAGCGTTTCCCGTTTGTCCATGTTAGCGCTTTGTTCCAGCTTCAGCGCTATAAAGCGCTATACAAAACAATATGTATTGTATTTTGTACAGTCGCCCCCACTTCAAGTTCATATAACTCCAGACCCATGTAACTTATGGAATGTGACTCTCCTTCCAAACAGTATCTCCCTCCCTCCCTCCCTCCCACCTCCTCCCACTCCATTCCATCAAGCCATCAACGACCATCACAAATGTAAATAAAATGACTTTATTATACTGTGCAGTTTATTTCTTTAATTACAATACAATAGTACATTTATTATACATAAAATAAGGTATATTTTGTGTCGTTTTAAGGCTTATTTAGTAGAAAATTGTATTTTATGAGGACCGGGGAACGGATTATTCTCATTATAATGGTTTCCTCTGGGAAATTAATGTTTGGAAGACAAATTTTTTCGCCTGACACACAATTTCTGGGAACCAATTAAGTTCATAAGCTGAGGTATCACTGTAACTCTTTTTGTCTGATGAAAGAAGAGAGTCTCAGGTTTCTTACACTGCATTGAATGTTTATGTAGTCCTACAACTCAATATTCTGTGGGTCCTGGAAAAAAGGAGTTAATTCCAAAGTTATATGGGTCTGGAGTTATATGAACTTGAAGTGGGGGCGACTGTACAAAATACAATACAATACATAAATATTGATTGATATAACGCTTTATAAACACCTAAAGCTTTAAAAAGGGCTAACATGGACAAAAGGCAAATGCTGCTCGCTCATGGACGGGAAAAAACATCGCTAGAGGTCTGGCCAGCGCTTTATCGGCACCCAAGCAAAAAAAAAAAAAAAAAAAACTAATCGGGAATGACGTACTATGTCATATTTTCAATTCCCGAATAAATTCATGAATGGCAGTGAATGAGTTAATTTTTATGTGTAAATCTTGCACACTGAATCAGTCCTGTTACTTTATTTAGCAGGACACGATGTGCCGTCGAAAAAAAACATCGCAGGCTCGAGAAGACGAGGATATTTTTAGTGACACAGGTGACATTGAGTGAGCGACAGCGGAGCGTCAAGGCCTCCTCTTTGTTGACATCCGCCGATCTTCACCCGGCCTGCCCTCAGCCCAATCAGTAGAATCAACACGGCTGCTGTTTGCTAACCCCTTTAGCTACCCCAGATCGCCTCCAAATAGCCTGAAGTCTGCCTTCTCTCCAATGGGGGTGTGGGGGTGCACCTGGCCGTGGCCCCTCACGGCGCTGTGAAAAGTGGGAGCGACCGTCATGCTAACCTTGGCACTTGGGTCACAAGTGCAGCGCTAATTACGGCAGGTTATTTGTGCACCAATAGCACCCGAGTGCACCGTCCCTTCTGTCATTTGTTCAACAAATTCACTCTGACCCTTATCAACAAGCGCAGCCCCCCCCCACCCTCCCAGGCCCGTCCCCCGTTCTGCAGGTCCGGTTAAAGTTCAGATCCCGGAAGTAGTACATCATCGTGGTTCGAATGACTTTATAAGCAGAATAATTGCTCCAAAAACGCTGCTTTTTGTAACTGTCAAGGCCGTGAACTGTTTTTGAGTTGATTGGGGTGACGTTGCTGCACTCTTACGGCAACAGAGCCAAAATCAATCAAAGGGGTGACCGGCGACGACCCACTAATAAAAAACTATATTTTTTAAACATTTTTTCATGATGTTTCTTTACACATTTTGGACACAAGTCCAAGTTTATAGTAAGGCCCTCCCTGAAATCAGTAACAGAATCCTCTTTATTGGCCAAGTATGTATAACACACAAGGAATCTTTTTTGTCATCTTGCATCTGCAAGAATATACACAAGGGCATGGAAAATCCTACTGGACCCTCCACACCCTGCCCACTACCTTTTTCAGTGACTCCTCTATCTATTCCCCTCCCCCGCCCCCTAATAATTATCAGGAGTTAGTCCACCAAAGGTAAACTTTTGTAGCATGTGCCATGCACCATTCGGATCAATTGCTCAGATTTCCTGAGTGTGAGCCCCCACCCAAAATATGTATGGATGTATTTATTTATCAGTTAAAATATTTATTTATTTATTTATTTAATCACTTACTTATTTACTTATGTATCTGTTAAATTATTTCTCTTTATTTATTTATTTATTTATTTATTTATTTATTTATTTATTTATCTGTTAAATTATTTTCATTTATTTATTTATTTGTGTTTTATCAGTTCAAATATTTACTTATTTACTTATGTGTCTCTTAAATTATTTTCCAATTGTTTTTTTTATTTGTTTATCAAATATTTACCTATTTATTTATTTATTTATTTATTTATTTATTTATTTATTTATTTATTTATTTATTTATCAATTCAAATATTTGTTTATTTGCTTTACTTATTTATCTGTTACATTATTGTTCTTTATTTATTTATTTATTTATTTATTTATTTATTTATTTATTTATTTATTTACCGGTTGAAATATTTATGTATTTATTTATTTATCAGTTGAAATATTTATTTATTTACTTATTTATCTGTTAAATTATTTCTATTTATTTATTTATTTATTTATTTATCTATTTATTTATTTATCAGTTGAAATATTTATTTATTTACCTATTTATCTGTTAAATTATTTCTATTTATATATTTATTTATCTATTTATTTATTTATCAGTTGAAATATTTATTTATTTACTTATTTATCTGTTAATTTATTTGTATTTATTTATTTATTGTGTGTTTCTTTTAAAGCTGCTACAGTGCACAATCCATACTAATATTAAGATATTCAAATGTTCCTGTAGCAGGTGATCAATAGAGATCATACTTGATATATTATTATTTACTTTGAATAATGGTGGTGTATTTTCACCTTTGAAGAATTCATGTAAAATGAGACGGTCTTGGTATTTTGGCTGAATTGGATGGCTGTGACTATCGAGCAGAAAAGCTATGTCGTATTATGGGATGGAGGGGGCGTATATTTATACGTGTTTGGGAGAAAGGGTGTGGGGGTGACTATGCCCCCCACCCCGTCCGCGCTACCCCCCTCCATCTTCCCGTATCAAAGCAAACCCTAAACAGTGGGGGTCCCCGCCCGCCATTTCGGGCCCCCTCCATCCCGCCCCACCACCCCCTTCCACGCAGTGAGTCGTTATGGCACGAAGCAAAAAGAGCTAAACGCTTCAAGCTGCTCGCCGCCGCCAATTAAAGCTTTTATGAAAGGGCCCCTAATGCCATTTTACAAACACCTTGTCATCAAGCGGCCATCGCAATCCAATGGCCGCTCGCTCACCAAGTGGCCACGGGGGGTCGTTTTATTAGCCGGGCGACGGGAGGGGGGGGGGGGTACCTGTCTGTTGTTTCATTCGCCGCCGGGGGCCTCAACGCGGACCCTTTTTGGATTTTCAATGGCACTTTGGTGATTTCAAAGGATCAGGGGGGAGTTTATGGCAGCGTCATTAAAAGTCAGCCATTTATTTTATTATGATTATGTTTTATAATCAAACGTGATTCATTTGACGTGATGTCATTGTCCTCCTGCGTTCAAGCGATCTCGAAATTAGCTTTGCAATCAAGGCTGACGTGCGACTTGTTGTTATTCCGGAATGACTTGGGTGAGTCACACTTTACTGGAAAAGCAACACGCAGTCAAACAGACGCCTCGCTTTTGTTTTCGCCTCACATATTCAGACACCCGAACGCCTTCGCAGGCAAAATCCAAATTCAATCACGCCAGGAAGGGAGGAGACGTTAGCATTGATTGTGACCGCGTTAAAAAAATTATTAGATATATAAATGTAAATTATAGATTAAATAAAACATAGATAAAAAAAATCTTCTTTTTGAAGATTTTTTTAAAATAAAAACTATAGATAATATCTAAAACATATATTTTTTATATGCAATATATTTTTTAAATATTATATAATCTATATTTGAACACCTACACTGTCTGTAAGTAAAGAATCTGCTTAAAATTATATTTTTAAATATTAAATTTTATTTCATTATATATAAAGTCTCGTTATATCGATATTCAAGGGAGTCCGAAAAAATATCGATATAACCGGGACTAGAGAGAGAGAGAGAGAGAGAGAGAGAGAGAGAGAGAGAGAGAGAGAGAGAGAGAGAGAAACAGATAGATAGATAGATAGATAGATAGATAGATAGATAGATAGATAGATAGATAGATAGATAGATAGATAGATAGATAGATAGATAGATAGATAGATATCCTGATTTTGTAGGGAAGGATCTGACCCCCTGAAAAAAAAGATCCTTCTGTCTGGGGTGTGTTGGGATCATTGAGTCCAAAACAAGTTGGCACAGACAATATGAAATATGCTTTGAATATTCCCCACCAAGTCTTCACTCCAGTAAAATTGACCCATCTGGTGGAGTTTTGGTTCGTCTTCATTTTTGAGCGATCGCATGCGATTTTTCCCGTTGAAAATATTTTAAGATTATCCCCTTTCTACTTTTCCTTTCGGCTTTTCCATTCACGGGGTTGCCACAGTGACTCGGTGTCCTCCATCTTAAGAGGTGTGATTATTTTGGCCAAGCTTTTACGTTGGATACCCTTCCTGACACCCTCTGTATTTATCCGGGCTTGGGACCGGCACAAGAAGACTTATGTCCCTTTGTTGCTACAGAACAAGCAATTCACTCAGTAAAAGGCAAAAAAGCAAAACTATACTCACTAATTAGGAATTGGATTGCCTTAAAATTTGGGACTCTGTTGTGAACTGGCCTTGGGAAATTAGCCAAATTATTGTCTTCGATGTAGTCTCAGATCTTTTGACAAATGTCCCATTTTGTTGCTTTACCCCCCAAAAAATAAATAATAATTTGTTCACAAAGACAAAAAAAAAAAATCGGGTTATCGTCATGTGTGTACCCGACTTTACGCTTGACTCTAATCAATGGATGAATGTCTGACATTTTTTTAAAGGACAACTGACGTTTTGTAACATCTAAAATAACCAAAACACGCAGGCTGACATTTTGAGTCAAATGCAAAACACCAATAAAAATGAGTTCAAGTGTCCCAAAACTACTTCAAAATGCCCCCGGAAATTGCGAGTTTCAGAAGGTCCCACCCCTTGTTCGTGACGTCACGCCAGGACGACTTGCCTTGCTCTAGAATCAAACGAATGGCTTCAGATTCGGAGAAGATGCTTACTTGTTACTCATCCAGTTAAGAATATGATTCAAATAGTTCTGAAGAGGAAAGCATTGGATTGGATTGGATTGGATTTGCCTTTATTAGTCTCGCAGTGGAGAAATTTACATTTCACAGCAGCAAAGTTATGAAATAAATAAATAAATGTTTGCAATCGATTAAAGAAGTCCTTCCGGATCATTTTGAGGCGTCTGGATTCCAATGTAGCTCCCAGAAATGCACAAAATGGCGCCCAAGCTCCGTTGGAAATGGGCTGATTTGTCTGCTGGGAATTTGTGTCAACTAGTATCAAATAGTAGTCTTGGTGCAACACACAACGATTCACCATCGCGTTATTTATGTGTTTTCCTTCTAATTTCGGCATCAACACGAAGTTTTCAGACCAAACAAAGTACCCAAAATGCATTGTGTGTCGCTTTCTCGGTCAGGGGCGTTCCAGACGTGACGTCACGTCAGGCATCGTCATCAACTCGAAAACAAGCCTTCCTCAAATTCAGCGCACGTCTTAAAACGTAAAATATAGCTATATGCCGTGGAATCTTTGTAAAATACGCTCAGTAGAAGTCATTTGAAGTGATTTTACAAATTATGGACACACCATGTCCGGAGACGTCGGTTGTCCTTTAATTGGTTCCCAGAGTGTGTAAAGCGAAAAGTGTGTATTCCAAAAATTAATTTCATATAGGAAACCATTAAAATGAGAATAATCCATTCCCAGGTCCCCATAAAACATATTTTTCTACTTTCCTTTGTCCTTTAAATCAAATCCCAAAATATTTTTGTTTACAGCATTCGATGGCGACGGGGATCAAAATAACAAAATCAACGATGAAATTGGCGAGGCCGCGAGTGGCTGGCCAAGCGACGGCGCTGCTGCTTCTCATGGCCGTCGCGGATGGTGAGCAACGAGAAGCAGCTGGCGGCTTCCTCCGCAGAAGTTTCAGTTCGCATCTTGAAAAGCTTAAAGGGCGCGCACGGCAGAGGGCAGCCATGAAGAAGAGACAGGTGGAGATAATCAGCTGATAATGTCCACCCTCAACCAGCGCACGCATCACCCCTTTTAGATCCTCGGGCCAAAAGCTTTTGGGGGCAAAGCTCGCCCGCCTCTCGCCCGTCTGGTAAAGTCCAAACGGAATTGGAGACGAGTGATGGCGGTCGTAGATCGTTTTTGCTCCCCGCCAATTTCTTTGATCGTGTACCTGTCACTCCATTCATCCTTCCATCCATTCATTCATCCATCCTAAACCCATCCATCATTTCATCCCTCAATTCATCCATTCATCCTTCCATCCATTAATTCATCCATCCTAAACCCATCCATCATTTCATCCCTCAATTCATCCATTCATCCTTCCATCCATTCATTCATCCATCCTAAACCCATCCATCATTTCATCCCTCAATTCATCCATTCATCATTTCATCCATTCATTCATCCATCCTAAACCCATCCATCATTTCATCCCTCAATTCATCCATTCATCCTTCCATCCATTCATTCATCCATCCTAAACCCATCCATCATTTCATCCCTCAATTCATCCATTCATCCTTCCATCCATTCATTCATCCATCCTAAACCCATCCATCATCATTTCATCCCTCAATTCATCCATTCATCCTTCCATCCATTCATTCATCCATCCATCCTAAACCAATTCATTCATCACTCGATGCATCCATTCATTTATCCATCCTAAACCTATTCATCCATCCATCCATGCATCCATACATCCATACATCCATCCATTTATTCATCCATCAATCCTAAACCAATTCATCCATCCCTCCACTCATCCATCCATCCATTCATTCATCCATCCATCCTAAACCAATTTATCCATCACTCCATTCATCCATCCATTCATCCATCCATCCTAAACCAATTCAACCATCCATCCATTCATTCCTTTATCCATCCTAAACCAATTCATCCATCCCCCCACTCATCCATCCATCAATCATTTCAGCCCTCAATTCATCCATTCATCCTTCCATACATTCATTCATCCATGCATTATTCATTCATCCATCCATCCTAAACCCATTCATCCATCACTGCATTCATCCATCCACCCATCCATCCATCTTAAATCCATTCATACATCAGTCTATTCATCATCCATTCTTTCATCCATCCTAAACCCGTTCATCATCACTCCATTCACCCATCCATGCATTAATCCATCATCCATCCACCCTAAACCAATTCACCCATTACTCCATTCATCATCCATTCATTTATCCACCCATCCATTCTAAACCCATTCGCCCATCCTTCCATCCATTTATTCATCCATGTATCCATCCTAAACCCATTCCTCCATTCAGCCATCCGTCCATCCATTCATCCATCGATTCATTCATTTATTCTTTCATCCATCCATCCATCCATCCATCCATCCATCCATCCATCCATCCATCCATCCATCCATCCATCCATCCATCCATCCATCCATCCATCCATCCAGTCCTCAACCGAAATGCTTCCTTCCCATCTACTGCCGCAAAGCCAAGAGTGTAACACTTGGATTGGACACCTAATGAGTGTCCTGATGACATCGCCGGAAAGCTTCCATTTCCATTTGCGTCAAGTGAGCCGTCATCATCAAGTTAGTGAGATTTTTCATGCCGCCAACCAAACAAAGATGATATATTACTTTTTTTTCTCTGTCTTTTCTTTTTTTAGTGACTTCTGAGCATTACACGGACTTTTTTGCGAGTCCGCACAGCTGATTTGGACAACCGTGCACTCTGGCAGCGCTTCAAGTCGGACGCCCTAATGTGAGCCACGTGTGTTGAAAAGAAACACGACATGTCAGATGAAGACCCAAATTTCACCCCCCACAAACCAACATGGACGCCATCTGTTACAGGTATGCGCCACTTTGGAATTTGAAGCTTCCATTTTTGTGGCGACGCCTTTTGCAAACACTAAGATCGAACGTGGATTGAATTTTGACACTGGGTCAACAGTGTCAAAATTAAATGGCTAGTCAGCTAACAACCCGCCAGCTAGACAGCTAATAGCTAGCCAGCTCGCTATAGATAGCTAATGAATAGCTAATAGATAGCCAGGTAGCCAACAGCTAGCCAGCTAGACGGCTAATAGCTAGCCGGCAAGATAGCTAATAGCTATCCAGTCAAATAGCCTTAAATAGATGTATATTTTTTAGCACATCCTCATAAGTCCTGTACAGTGATACCTCGGCTTACGAATGATTTAGCAAACAAACTTTTCGCCTTATGAATGTTAAATTCGCGAGAATATAATCTTGGCATTCAAACTATTTTTCGGGAAACACTGAGCGCCACAATGAGTCATGTGTCGTTGGCGAACAAGCCAGTTCTTGGAATTCCTGAAATGGCAGCCAGCTTTTTCCCCTCTATTCCCTGACCCCTGTCTTCATTTAAAGCCGCACGTGATTGGTCAAGATCCGTGGTAGAGGAGGACGGGAACACACGCAGCAGTGAGCGGAGGAGGGGTTATAGAAACAGAATCACACTGGCGCGAAAGGGAGACGACAGAGCAGGAAACACAAAAGTGAAAAGGTGAGAAAATGGCTAGAAAACACAGTGAAATTTGGACTCATTTCAACATTTTTGATAGTTCAAAGGCAGAGTGTAGACTGCAAGGTTAAAATATCCCATCAACCAGGCTCCACAAATAACCCGCACAAGCTATCTGTACAATTTGAAGAAAAAAGACAAGCAAGGGAACCAGCTATTGGATTGTATTTGCCTTTATTAAGCTCGCAGTGGGGAAATGTAATTTCACAGCAGCTAATTAATTAAAATTAAATTACAAATTATTGAAGTTTCTAGTGTGTCTGCCTGCATCTGTTGCTGTTGCAATATCACAACTTCCAAGATGTACAACCTAGAGCTCCTTGAGACACTTTATGCAAAAAGCTATCCATTTCATCAAGCCATCAACGACCATCACAAAGGTAAATAAAATGACTTTATTATACCGTACCGTTTATTTCTATTTCTTCAATTCCCGATGAAGCGCTGGCCAGACCACTAGCAATGTTTTTTCTTTTCCACAAAGGGCCCCGTCTCCCTTTTGTCCATGTTAGCGCTTTGTTCCAGCTTCAGCTGTTGTTCAAGCGCTATATAAACCAATATGTATTTATGCCCTATGTATTACTGCCCTAATTTCAAGATCAGATAACTCCAAACCCTTATCATTTATGGAATGTGACTCCCCTTCCAAACTGTAACTCCTTCCCTCCCACCTCCTCCCATTCCATTCCATCAAGCCATCAACGACTATCACAAAGGAAAATAAAACAACTTTATTATACAGTACATTTTATTTCTTTAATTGCAATACACACATTTTTATTATATATTATAATATTATATATATATATATATATATATATATATATATATATATATATATATATATATATATATATATATATATATATATATATATATATATATATATATAAATGCATATATATATATATATATATATATATATATATATATATATATATATATATATATATATTATATAATACGCACATTTATTATACATAAAATAAGGTATAGTGTGTGTAGTTTTCAGGCTTATTTAGTTGAGAATTATGTTTTATGGCGACCTGGGAATGGATTATTCTCCTTATTATGGTTTCCTATGGGAAATTATTGTTTGAAATACACACTTTTCGCCGTACACTCACATTCTGGAAACCAATTAAGTTCAAGGTATCACTGTATATATTTTTAGCACATCCTCATAAGTCCTGTACTTTGTGACATTTTGGGGGGTGTTGCGATGTCACGTTGTCAAAGTAAAAGCGATTATGAGAGAAATTTACCAAACTTGCACCCAGAGTAGTGTTTAAAAAAAAAAGTAAGCTAAAAAGAGGCAGGACGATGGCCCGCCTGCCCGCCCCCCAAAACAGAGGCTCCCCCTCCAGCTGCAAAAAAAAAAAAAAAAAAGCCCTCCCCCTTCCAAGCTCCCAACTATTTAGCATCCCAACCCGGCCGGGATGAGCTTTCCAACAAAAATGAGGGAAAGAGTTCCTGCGCCAGGAGAAAACCTGCCAAGCCGCACTGGGACGCTACCAGTCACCTTTTAAGTGAGCCGGGCAAGGGGCGCACGTGGAGGGGTTTCAACTCCGTTGCCCCCCCCCCCCAGACTTGTTGGATATTTTTTTTTTCCGGAGGACTCGTTGGAGCGATCTTTCGGAGTGGTCACCACGGCTTCGAAGGTGGCCACCGTGTTCTCCTCGCCCCCTTTGCATTTCTTCAAGAGAGAAATGGAGGAGGGCTCGGGGGGGTCCCCGGTGTCCCCCGCCGACAGCCCGGGGACCAGCGAGGAGGAAGCCGAGCGCCGGCCCAGCAAGCGTTGCGCCCGCAAGAGGCGAACCAGTAAGAAATCTGACGACAGCGGCGGCGGCGGTAGTCCGGTGGCGTTGAAACGCGGTAAAAAGCCAAGCCCCTCTGGCGGCGGCGGTGGCTCGGCGAACGGCCCCGCCGCGGCGCAATCATACGAGGAACTGCAAAACCAGCGCGTGCTGGCCAACGTCCGCGAACGCCAACGGACGCAGTCGCTCAACGAAGCTTTCGCCTCCTTACGCAAAATTATCCCCACGCTGCCGTCGGACAAACTGAGCAAGATCCAGACGCTCAAGTTGGCCTCACGCTACATCGACTTCCTGTGTCAGGTGCTGCAGAGCGACGAGATGGACAACAAGATGTCCAGTTGCAGCTACGTGGCCCATGAGAGACTCAGCTATGCTTTTTCCGTCTGGAGGATGGAGGGCGCCTGGTCCATGTCCGCCTCACATTGAAAAGGGACCCCGGAGAGCGCCGTGTGGGATGCCAAAGAGGTGAGCGATGCTCCGTTTCGTCCTCGACAACCCGCTTTAACTCATTCACTGCCATTCACAAATTTATTCGGGAATTGAAAACATGACGTAGAGCGCCATTCCTAAATTTGTTCAAGTTTTCATGCTTGGGTGCCGATAAAGTGCTGGTCAGACCTTTAGCAATGTTTTTCGCTTCCACCAGGGGGCAACATTTGCCTCTTGTCAATGTTAGAGCTTTATTATAGCTTCAGCTGTTGTTAGAGCCCTATATAAATCAATACGTATGCATTGTATTTTGTACATCTGCCCCCATTTCAAACTCAGATAACTCCAGACCCATATAATTTAGGAATTAATTATTTATTTCTGATGAAAGAAGAGCGTCTAAGGTTTCTTACGCTGCATTGAATGTTTATGTCGTCCTTAAACTCAATATTCTTTGGGTCCTGGAATTTGAGTGACAATGACAAAAACCCTGGCACTGGAGTGAACACATTTTGTTCACGTCTGGCAGTGAATGACTTAATTATCTCAGTCAGTTGTCAAATTAGTAAAAAGTGCTTTTTTTTTCAATCACGGTACCTTTTTTGGGGGATTATGATCACAATTTTTCATCTTCTGAAAATTGGTGCTGCTATTTCGCAAACGACCCTCATATTAATATTTGTTCATAAAAATTGTTTACAAGCTTAGTTTGATTGACGCTTTAAGACAGGGGTGTCAAAGTCATTTTTTTCCGCGGGCCACATTGTACTTATGGTTTCCTCTCGAGGGCCGTTATGAATTTGGGGAACTCATTAGAATGTTTAAATCCCTTCAAATATTACATATAGAGCACACAGCAAATTAATGAATAACTAGTTTTCAAATCTGAAGTCAAGAATAATGACTTTTATTGTGGTTGACATCCAAAAATATGAAACTTTGGCTCAGATTTTAGCAATCATCATGGAATTTAACGAGTTTGATTTGCTTTCGCGGGCCGAAAAAAATGATGTGGCGGGCCGGATTTGGCCCGCGGGCCTTGACTTTGACACATGTGCTTTAAGATATCAAAGTGAAATCTATTATTTTTTCCTATTTTGAATCTCTTCACCCCACAACCCCTGAGCGGTACTATTTATTTTGTATTTACAATACTACTACTACTACTACTACTACTACTACTACTACTACTACTACTACTACTACTACTAATAATAATAATAATAATAATAATAATAATAATAATAATAATAATACATTTTACAATAGCGATTTTATTTTATTTTTTTTCTTTGGCAATATTCTGTTTAAATTAAGGCCCCCGAGATGATATTTCATTTTTTGGACCTTGTCGCATTTTGATAATCAGACCGCAAAGCACAACATGATCATCTTCCATGTTAGTGTCGACCCCATGGGAACATTTTGGAGGCATCGGTGCTCGCTTCTTGCAGGGAGGCCAAAAAATAAATAAATTAGAAAAAAAATATGGAAGTCAAAATCAGTTCAAAAATGTTTCAAAATGAAGGAAAGAATTTTGGGGGGGATGGTTATTGCCGTGTGGTGAAAACATGATTGATCTGTTATTTATGGAAGGAAAAACCAGAAAATGAGGCCAAATGTCGCCAAAAAATGTGGACAAAAATAAGAAAAACTCTTTCTTTTTTTGGTCAGAGTTCATTAAATTCAGGCTAATCGCAAAATTAATCACATTAAAAAACGATTCCCCCCCCCCCCTTCCCACAGGCACACACACACTCACACAACTCTTGTGTGCACACCCCAGGGGACTCGACGCCAAAAAAAAAAAAAAAAAAAAAAATGTACAATGCTCCAGGCAAAATATTTTGCATGGAGAAACAAATGGTTTCCTTTGTTTCTCCATGGAAATTATTGATTGATCAACTCAGCAAAAAATAATTAATCACCCCATCAACGCCAAAATAGTTAACAAAAGGTGACTCTAAAGGATGAAAAACTCGGAATAAACTCTCAAAAAATAAACAGGGCCTTCACTCCATTTATTTTATTTTATTTTATTTTATTTTATTTTATTTTATTTTATTTTATTTTATATCGGGAGAAGGATGCTGAGCCTTGAACTGCCAGGCAGGAGACCGAGAGGAAGACAGAAGAGGAGGTTTATGGATGTTGTCAAAGAGGACATGAAGGTTGCTGGTGTGAGAGAAGAGGATGCTCAAAACCGGGAAAGATGGAGGACAATGATTCGCTGTGGCGACCCCTGAAGGGAAAAGCCGAAAGGAAAAGATTTTATTTTATTTTATTTTATTTTATTTTAGTCCCCAAACCATTAATGCTCCAGATTTTATTTTATTTTATTTTATTTTATTTTATTTTATTTTATTTTATTTTGTTTTATTTTATTCCAGAACCATTAATACTCCAGAATTTATTCTGACTCTTTTATTTTATTTTATTTTAATTTAATTTAATTTCATTCCAGAACCATCAATGCTCCAGAATTTATCTGAATTTAATTTAATTTAATTTAATTTAATTTAATTTAATTTAAGAACCATTAATGCTCAAAAAAATTCTCCAGAATGTATTTTATTTTATTTTATTTTATTTTATTTTATTTTATTTTATTTTATTCCTGAACCATTAATGCTCCAGAATTCATTTTTATTTACAAAAAAATCATTTCAACTCCGTTGGTCAGTTACTTAGGCTAAGACGAAAAAGAACGATGACATTACCCCCCCTCCCCCCTCCAAAACCCCTCATATCAACATTCTGAGAGAAAATGGTCACGTTTGATGTTGTGTGAATATCACTGAAATCATCAAAGGTAAAAAAAAACAACTTATGTGGTTCATCTTTCTCTTACAGACTGTTTACCAGCTCCCCCCCCCCCCCCCCCACCCAAAAATGGACTCTGGAAGAGCCCATTGAGGTCACATGACGCAAAAAGGAGGCTGCGCGCGTGCACACGGACTAGTCGCACACTGCCTCTGACAGGACATTGGCGGTTGGGACGCTGGGAATACAAAAGGCGAGAGGAAGGATAGCCATATTTTCTTGAATGACTACCAACCACACCCCCCCCCCCCTCCCTCCTCCTCCAAGACTTTTTCCAGCAAAATGTACAAATGAACGCTTCGTGAAAATCAAAATGTCAAAGTGCGCCGATAGCCTGCAAAGAAGCAATCCCACACACCCTCTATTTTTTTGTACATTATTTTGCTTATTTATTAAAACATATTTTTGAAGGAAATGTTGTGCTTTTTTCGGGGGGGGGGGGGAGAAATTTGTCAATATGACAAGTGGAATTTATAAGCTGTGAACCAATTTCCGCCTTGCACTTCTGTTGAATCCATTTCCATAAGCGTTCATGATGACCGGCCAAATTACCAACATGGCCTTGAAAAATAAACCCATCCCCCACAACCGCCCCCCCTCCCTGTTTTCCCCCATTAAAAAAAAGATCATAAAAGTCACCTTCATTAACAGCAGACGGAATGTGAGCCACTTTCAAGCCTGACCACATACGTCTAAAAAAACATGTCTGCTTAAATGCCTATGGGACACCCCCCCTCTTTGCCCCCCACTTCCCGAATCATTTTCACTCAAATTGCAGGACACACAAGAGGGCAATGGTATGAAATCAGCATTTAGTGTGAATATTTCCTGATTAATTTATCTAGCTATTCAGCTATCTAGCTAGCTATCTCGCTAGCTAGCTCTTTGCTATCTAATTGATATCTAGCTCCCTGGCCGGCTAACTAGCTAGCTATGTATTAGCTATATGGCTATCTAGCTAGCTAGCTAGCTAGCTATTGGATATCAATTGGTTAAGTAGCTAGCTTTCTATCTGTTTGAGTTACTTCCGGGTTGAGTGAACGCTGGCACGTGTGCTCACCCACAGAAAAACTTACCCCGTGACTGTAAAGTGACTTTGAGAGTTTTGAAAGGCGCTCATAAATGAAATGTATTATTATTATCATTATTAACTCTTTAAGCGCTTCCAATTTTTTTTATTGTCGTGAAATGACTTTATTGTTGACCAATGGAAAGCCTGCAAGTGTGTTGTTTGCCTCAACAAATGAAAATGCTTTCATTGTATCCAGATATAATTGCATTTTTTTTCACCAGACTTGGCTTCGCTTCAGCAAGTAGAGGTTCTCACCTAGTCGCAACACCCTTGTATCACCAACCCCTCCACATGCCCCCCCACCCCTCACACCGATTGAAGAGCATAAACTCCATGAACGTATCTAAAGCGCTGCTTCCATGAATGAAAATGTTCATTTTTATTTCGGCATTCTGGCTCCACTTCGGCCTCATTTGAGAATAACAAGTGGAGGAAGTGCTGCCTCCGTGAATAAATTTTTTTATAGTCTTCACAGCCATTGTTTTCAACACCCACCCCCCCCCCTTTAAAAAGTTAATGCAACACCCAAGCGTGGTAATAAAAGCCTGGCTCGCCATTGGCCCAGCGGCGTATGCGGGGCGGTGGGTGGGGGGCATACAGACACCACCTGGGACCTTATGGGGGGCCGGGGGGTCTTCAAAAGTCTCCTTCAGACGCTTGAAATATTCACACGTATGGTGCGCGCAGGTTTGGCGGCCGCCCCCCCCCCCCCCCCCCCCCGCCCGCTTCTCGGTGGGAGCCCGTGTGATAGCCGCTCATTATTGGCGGGCCCTCGCAGCTGAGCAGCGCGCAATCACCCAGGGGCAGGGGGTAGGGTGGGTAGCACGCTGGCTGTTCCATTGGGGCAGGAGATCCAGATGTTTCCTGTAAAAAAAAAAAAAGAAAAAGTTGCATTCGTAGTAAAAAAAAAAAAAAACGGAAGAAAGTCTTACGTACGACGCACCTGAAATAGTGGGGGGGCTGCGGTGAAAGGAAGACGCCATCTTGGCGAAGATCGCCAACGATCGGCGAAGGTTGCCAACGATTGGCGAAGGTCCCCAACAATTGGCGAAGGTCGCCAACGATTGCCGGAATCCCGCTCAGGTTGTCTGCCACACATTTTTGACGAATTGAATGGTGAACATTTTTTTGGTTGATGGCCACTAGGGGGCAGTTTCACGGACGTGTGGCTATACTGTACACCGTAGGTGTCCAAGTGAAGGCTCGGGGTCCAAATCTGGCCCACCACATTATTTTATTCGGCCCGTGAAAGCAAATGAAATTCCATGTTCATCTATGAAGCAAGCGATCTCTCTCGCGATCTAGCTAGCTAGCAAGCGATTAGGTAGTGATAGAACTAGCTTGCGATCGAGTTAGCTAGTTTTCTTTCTATTCAGATAGCTGGTTAATCCCTTACACCACAGGTCTTAAAGTCGACACCCGGGGGCCTGCCACATCAATTTATTCGGCCCGTAAAAGCAAATCAAACTTGTGAAATTCCATTCTCATCTATCGAGCTAGCGAGCATTCGATCAAGCTAGCTAACGAGCTAGTAGCTAGCAATCAAGATAGCTTGCAATTGAGCTAGCTAGCAATCAAGCTAGCTAGCGATACAGGTAGCTAGCGATAGAGCTAGCTAGAAATAAATCTACCTAGCAATTGAGCTAGCTAGCAATCGAAATAGCTAGATGTCTTTCTTTTCAGCTATCTGGCTAATACCTTGCATCACAGGTGTCAAAGTCAGGGCCTGGCGCCAAATTTGGGCCGCCACATCATTTTATTTGGCCCTCAAAAGCAAATCAAATTATGAAATTCCATGCTCATCTGTCGAGCGAGCAACTAGCTTTCGATCAAGCTCGCTAACAAGTGACTAGCTAGCGATCCAGCTTGCAAGCAATTGAGCTAGCTAGCAATCGAGCTACCTGGCAATTGAGCTATCTAGCAATAGAGCTACCTAGCAATCGAGTTAGTTAGCGATCCAGTTATCTTTTTTTATATTCAGCTAGTTGGCTAATCCCTTGCAGTACAGTGATGCCAAGTGTCGTGATGCTTGCTAAATTCTGAACCAAAATTGTAAATTGTCGTACGTGAACCACAACAGTTCATATTTTTGACTTAATTAGTTGTGCGCTCTATATTTAATATGTCTTTCATTTTATTCTAACAAACACACATTGTTCTACTGTCTGTCTATGTGTGTTACTGCACCATTTGTGTTCAAATACCCTTTGCTTCCATGGCGATAACCCCCACGATACAGATGCTAGTAGTTAGCCTCTCCATGTCATTTAGGATTGTGTGTTGGCATCAAGCTTGAACACTTTCCCAATGCAACGTTACACCTGTGTTTTAAATCCATAATGTCATTGTCTCTATTTGATGTTTAGCTTGTTGGACAAAAAGATCTTATGAGAAATCTCGAAACAAAAAAAAAATGCAAATAGGCGCGGCGTTACGGTATTCTTTTTTTAATCGGAGTTCCACGATGACTCATCGCCTCAGTGTTGACATAGCAACTCAGCCATCGTTGGCCAAGGTTGCGCCGCGCATCTTTTACTCACACGCACATAGGGATGATGCGATCATACCACGGCGCTCGCTCGCTCCAATTTTTTTCCATGATGATCGGCGCTTTGCACCCCCCGAAGTAATCAAACCTCATCTATTTTTTTTTGTTAGCCTCCATTTTGGCACATTTTTCGCTCGCTCGCTAACAATTTCGCATCTCCCCGAGCGGATCTCACTTAAGTATCGGTGTTGTTAGCCAAAGAATAATTACAGTTGTTGCTAGCCGAGCGCTCGGGATTGAAATACTGAACGACATCCAAGCGGGGAATATTTTCAAGGCTCGTTATAATGGCAACAAGCAATCAAGTGCCGAAACAAAGTCCGTTTTTGTGCTTTCTTCAATTTCATGTTTCCTGGACTACTTGTTGGCATCGTTTTCTTCTTCCAGGGCCGTGAAATCCGACCACGGGGGAGTTCGCGGAGCGTCTTGGTCTTGCTTCTTGCACACTGATGAGCAAAATGTCCCCCCTGGGTCTGTTAGCATCCAGCGATGGCTCGCGGGGTCAACGCAAAAGGTCAAAAGGTTGCACTATTTCAGGAGTCCGATCGCTCGCTTTTTGTTTGGATTTTGACTAGCGGGGCCGTGTCGGACCACCCCCGGTGCGGAGGGGACTGGAAATGAAGCCAAAATAAGAAGTTGAGCACGTTAGAACCGCCGTAAGGATTTGGAATCTGGCCGTCAACCAGCAGAAGAAGAAACGGAAGACATTTTGGATATCAATCTGGAAGTACAGCAAAACATAAGGGGGTCTAAGATTGACCCTTGATGACCAATCCAACAAAATTGGTGTTACCTTCTTCGTGTTCTCCCTTTTGGAACCAGATTTTGACAACGTGTCCAAAATTGTACGGCGATAAGTCTTGCTTGTCGTCTACCTTTTTTCCACGCCCGTTCTGCGACCGATCCAAAAATGATTGTGATGACCGTGATCTGTAATTAGTCTCGCTATCCTGAGCGGGACCACTCATTTAGATACTGGAACCTGCAATTAAAATGCGCTGTATGATGCACACACGCACACACACGCTCATGCATACACAATTTTGCCACATTGTGGGGACTTAGTGTGTGAGGTCTTTTGGGCTGTCGGGACTAAATACATGAAATACACAAACATGCATAAACACACAAACGCACACACACACACACACACACACACACACACACACACACACACACACACACACACGCACGGGTGTCTGCGTAATGATAGAGAGACCTGACAACGGCAGACGCCGAGGCCGCACACCGCAATGTCATAGAATCAAGTGGAAAAAGGAAGATAGCGAAGCTGAGTGTGTGTGTGTGAAAAGGGGTTGAGGGGGTTTGGGGGGTGGGTTTAGTGCCATGATTCAATCTGTTGTGACATTGATGCGCTTTATTGTGGAGACAGACCCGCCATTTTGCGGGCAGGCCTTCAGGAAGGAGGAACGGTCCCCACCTCTCTTCAGACCTGACTTTGCGGTGGGGTCACGGGGGTTACGCGTCTCTTCGTGGTGGAGATGATGAATATCCGCGTCGTTAAGCGGCACGCATTGCGGCTCCCCCCCACCCTAACCCCCCTTCAAATTAAAGGCCTGTTAACCGGATGTCGCCCCCCCCAAAAAAAAGGATGATTGCGCAATCATCCTGGGGTGTGGACTGTGTTAATTTCTTTACTTTGTAATCTCCTCCGAAAATGATTGCGAGTGAAGAAATGTGGCCTGAAATTTCCAATTAGCTTTCACACCAATTAGCTTTCACGTTTTGAAAATTGTGTTCGACGTGAATGGTAGCCCGATCGCCAGGAAGGCACCAATTCGAGCCACCTCACAGATACCGCCTTTAACGCAAGGTAATTTGATGAGCTAGCAAAACTCCAAAATGGCACTTGTTATTGGATTGAATTAGATCACATTAGCCTTTACTGGTCTCGCAGTGGAGAAATTGACATTTCACAGCAGCAAAGTGATGAAAAGGAAGAGGAAAAGGAAAGGAAGAAGTAGAAAAACAAAATACAGGAGCTTCTGTAAGGGCAGCCACTCTCGCGGCGCCATCTTGAAGTCAAAAGAACAAAAAAAAAAACAGCAAAGTGATGGAAGCAAGAGGAAAGGAAAGGAAGAAGGAGAAAAACAAAATACAGGAGCTGCTGTGAAGACAGCCAATCTCGCAGCGCCATCTTGATGTCAAAACAACAACAAAAAAACAATACAAAAAAAAAAAAAACAGTCATTCAATCTTAAGCATCATAATAGATAGCTATCCAACTAGATAACTGTATAGCTAATAGATAGCTAGCAAGGTAGCTATAATACGACAACAAAAAAAAACAGTCATTCAATCTTAAGCTCTTCCTGCACCCTCTCTGTTGTATAAAGCAGTTCTAGATGAAAGAAGACAGGATCAAAGTGTCCTTTTCACCAGTGGATCAGGGACGTCATGCTTAAAATGTGCCCACGTCTGCTACAAGCTAAATGTTGATAAGCAAACACGATGCTGTAGCATCCATTGATGAAATAGATTGTCTAAAATATCCAGTCGCACGCAAATTCGCTTCAATTCCAAGCCGCGGCAGTTCCGGTTCGCGGCCCGGAGGTTGGGGATCACTGTCTAGACCAGGCATGTCCAAACTAAATGTTGAAAGAAAACACAAAGCCGTGGCATCCATTAACGAAAAAAGATTGTTTGTTGCACGTAAATTGGATTGGATTTGCCTTTATCAGTCTCGCAGTGGAGAAATTTACATTTCACAGCAGCAAAAAAATCCCCTTCAATTCCAAGCCGCGGCAGTTCCACATCCGCATCGGCGCTGACACTTTTTTCTTCTCATGGCGGGCTCCTCAAGCCATGCACACATCCGGTCGCATTGACACTCTTACTTTCTTAATTCAGACAAAGGCCTGCAGGAATACGTGTTTATCTGAGAGATGATGAGGTATGCATCTATGGCCTGCCAAAAATACATCACGAAGGGTTCCCCCTCAGACCCATTGTTTGTAGCATTGACTCCTCTACATACAATGTAGCCAAATATTTAAAAACTATCTTAGCTCCGTTGGTTGGTAACACAGAATATCACGTAGAGAACACCACAGGGTTTGTAGAGAGGATCAAAGACCTCATATTGGAACCTGAGGAAACATTGGCATCATACGATGTCACTTCTCTCTTTACATCTGTCCCAACCCCAGCAGCAGTCTCAGTGGTGAGGACGAGGCTGCTGGCGGATGTTTCTCTGCATGAAAGAACCAAACTTAAACCGGACCACATCTGTCAATTATTGGAAATCTGCCTTAATACTACGTATTTTCAATTTAGGGAGAAATTTTACAAACAAATTCATGGTTGTGCTATGGGCTCACCAGTTTCACCCATAGTGGCTAATCTGTACATGGAAGAGATGGAGAAACAGGCCCTCACATCCTTCCCGGGGACAAAACCTAGACACTGGTTTAGATATGTGGACGATACATACTTTTGTCATAATTAAAAAACAAGAAATTCAATCCTTCACAGATCACCTCAACTCGGTAGACATCAACATTAAATTTACTAGGACATTCAAGAGAACCAACTAGCCTTTTTGGATTGTAAAGTAATTATAAAAGAGGACAGAGCGCGAATAACAGAAGTCTTTAGGAAGGCTACGCACACTGACCAATACTTATTTTTCGATTCTAACCACCCTTTACAACACAAACTAGGAGTTATCAGAACCCGCCAGCATAGGGCTAAACTAATACCAACAAGCGTCGAAGGTAGAGAAAACGAGTCAAAACATATCAGGAGAGCAATCACAAACTATGGGTACCCTCAGTGGTCATTTAACAAATGTCAGAAAGAAAGAATAGGGAATGAAACTAAAAATTCTCAAGATACAAAAAGGAGAGGAGTAGCAGTACCTTACATTGCAGGAGTTTCTGAAAAACTACAAAGAGTCCTTTGGCAACACAAAATTCCTACTTATTTCAAACCGATAAACACTTTAAGGCAAAAATTAGTGCATCCAAAAGATTGGCTGCCAAATGAAAAACAAAGTAATGTAGTTTATTCAATACATTGTAAGAATGAAAATTGTAAAGAGCAGTACATTGGGGAGACTAAACAAATTCTAAAAAAAAAAGACTTTATCAACATCGCAGGGATAATACTAGTGGGCCTCAATCGGCAGTACATATGCACCTAAAATCTAGCAACCACTCATTTGACGACAATGAGGTTAAAATCTTAGCCAAAGAACATAGATGGTTTGAAAGGGGAGTAAAAGAAGCTATTTTCATAAAACAACTAAATCCTTCATTAAACCGGTTTGGTGGGGTGAGGTTCAATTTGGATCGTTCATACAATAGCCTGTTTAGGCAACATAGGATTAGTAATACTGATGAAGTGATACCGGTCGAAGTGGGGCAATCAGGCCAGTCGTTAGTCAGAACGATAGCAACTATCAGTGGAGCAGCTGCAGGGAGTAGTCCTCTGCTCCCCCCAACCTGAGAGCAGGGACCTATCATAGCAGAGTCCGGCACCACCATGTCTGGACAGTAGGGATATACAGTAAAGTCTCGTTATATCGATATTCTCTGGAGTCAGAAAAAATATCGATATAACCGGGACTATCGATATATCCGACCCTGCACGCATGTAATTTTCTCCTTGCGTTCATCGAAATAGTATCGTAATAAGCGGTACTATCGATATAACCGATATCGATATAACGAGACTTTGCTGTATATATATATATATATATATATATATATAGGGCCTAAACTACCAGTAAGACTTTAGTTTGCTGACAAAATTTCTTGGATAAGAAGCGAAACGTCCCACACCTTCAAAGAAGGACAGATGACGGCTGAAGAAACCTTTTCATCGTTATCTGAGAGGAGCTCGTATTTGCTTTGGAAATGTGTTGTTGTCTTTGCGTTAGTTCCACCGCTGAAAGGGATTCTCATTTGTTTATTTGGAGACAAGCACAAACCTTTGACCTTCCCTGCTGGGTGGCAAAATACTTGCAAACGCTACTGTGGGAGCACACAAAGACTTCTTTAAATCTGAACCTGAATTTAAAAACCATGGTCGGAAATCCTAATCCCAGTTTGAAACACTGACCATGATTTAAAATCTGCTTGGAAGCCCTAATTTAAAACTCTAATTTTTTTTAGGCTGAAAAAAACGACTGTTTATAGTAAGGTGTCTTTAGTCGAAAAAAAAATACCATGTATAGTAAGGCGTTTTTAGCACGAAAAAACGGCCAGAGGCGTTTTTGACCCGTTTTTAGCACGAGTCCTAATCCCAGTTTGAAACACTGACCATGATTTAAAATCTGCTTGGAAGCCCTAATTTAAAACTCGAATTGTTTTTATGATTGATTGATTGGATTGGATTTGCCTTTATTAGTCTCACAGTGGAGAAATTTACATTTCACAGCAGCAAAGTGATGAAAGGAATGAAAGTAGAAAAACAAAATACATGAGCTGCTGGAAAGGCAGCCACTCTCGCGGTGCCGTCTTGAAGTCAAAAGAACAAAAAACAAACTAAATAACAAATAATATGACAGCATAGAGACAATATTTTAGGCTGAAAAAAACCGACAATGTATTGTAAGGTGTTTTTAGTAAAAAAAAATGACCATGTATTGTAAGGTGTTTTTAGTAAAAAAAAAATGACCATGTATAGTAAGGTGTTTTTAGCACGAAAAAAACGGCCATGTATAGGAAGGTGTTTTTGACCCGGTTTTAGCACGAAAAAAACAACCATGTACATTAGCCGTTTTTGTCCTGAAAAAAAAAACGACCAACACATATGAAGGCGTTTTTGACTCGAAAAAAAAAAAACATGTACAGTAAGGCGTTTTTAGGCCGAAAAAACGACCATGTATAGTAAGGAATTTTTAGCACGAACAAAATGACATTGTATAGTAAGGCGTTTTTGACCGAAAAAAATTACCATGTCTAGTGAGGCTTTTCCCACCTAATTAAATGTGTATGTCACTCAATGGTAGAGCACATGCTTTGTGCCATGTCATGTATGATGTCCTAAAAAAACGACCATATATAGTAAGGCGTTTTTAGCTGAAAAAAACGACCATGTATAGTAAGGCATTTTTAGCTGAAAAAAACCACCGTGTTTAGTAAGGCGTTTTTAGCCCGAAAAAAATGAAAAAGTGTGTATTGAAAAAAAATCCCATAGGAAACCATTAAAATGGGAATAATCCGTTCCCGGGTTACCATAAAATATACTTTTCAACTAAGCAAGCCTAAAAAACTACACACAACATACCTTATTCTATGTATAATAAATGTGATATTGTATTGTAATGAAAGAAATACACTGCACTGTATCATAAAGTCACTTTATTTACATTTGTGATGGTCATTTATGGCTTGATGGAATGGCGTTGGAGGTCGAAGGTCAAAGGGAATTGCTGTTTGGAAAAAAAGGCGCATTACATGAGCACTGTAATTATAGAAATAAACTGTGATGTAAAATAAAGTTTTATTTACCTTTTTGATGGTCGTTGATGGCTTATGGAAGGAGAGTCACCTTCCAGAAGGACTGTTGGTAACTTAACCTCTGGTGCTGTTCGGTCGTGTGCTTCCGCCGAAGATCACTCTGCCAGCCGTGGTGGGTGTGTATTATGAAAATAGTGCTTATTATAAGGTTTAATTTATAAATTTGACGTTTGTAAGACGAAAAGTTTGTAAGATAGGGTGTTTGTAAGTTGAGGTCTCACTGCAGTCCACTTTTTCGCGTTGAGAGTTTGAGTCTGCTCGTATTTGGCCTTGTAAGCTATCACATTTGTCTTTGTGACGGGATTGATAGTGTCGGCGAAGATTGTACTCTTTGAATACCGCCACCGCCTCTTGACAGATAAGACAAACATCCTTTTCTTTGCATTGAACATAAAAATAATCGTTTGTCCACTGCAGGTTAAATACAATGCATTCTGAATCAATTTTTCTCTTACGTAACCTTTTTGCCATTATTCTGTTCTCTCTTTGACAGGAAGTTTTACAAAAGAAAACGGGTCTGGGACCAAATAGAGTGCTAAACTGAGCGCACCTGAATGTACCACCGGACTCCCCTCTTCCCACTTCCTCATACGTCACTTTCTTGTGTCTCATTGTCTCGACTCCTTTAGCGTTCTATTGTGAGCAGGCGTGTTTGTATTGTTCAATCACGATTATAAAGAACATACATTGATTACATTGATTAAAATAGGAACAGATAATGATCGAAAACCGACCTTTGACTTGTAAAAGGATTTTATTATTTTTCTGGAGGCTAAATAGGAAAAACATCTGATAGCAACTTTGGTATTGTTCAGGGGCCCGGGCCACATGTGCTGACGGGCCGGATACGGCCCGCGGGCCGTAGTTTGGCGACCACTGATGTATAGTAAGGCGTTGTTAGCACAAAAAAAAAACATGTATATAGTAAGGCATTTTTGGCAAAAAAAAAATGACCACGTTTAGTAAGGCGTTTTTAGCTGGGAAAAAAAAACAACCGTGTTTAGTAAGCCGCTTTTAGGACGAAAAAAATGACCATGTTTAGTAAGGCGTTGATAGCACGAACTAAATGACAGTGGAAAGTAAGGCGTTTTTAGCTGACAAAAACGACCATTTTTTGTAAGGCGTTTTTGACCCGAAAAAAAAAAAAAAAACACCATGTCTAGGCAGGCGATTTTACCAGAAAAAAATTACCATATATAGTAAGGAGTTTTTGACATGACAAAAACGACCATGTACAGTAAGGCATTTTGGACACGAAACAAACGTCCATGTATAGAAAAGTTTTTTGCAGCCAGTTAAATGGTGATGTAGCTCAGTGGTAGAGCACATGCTTTGCATGTATGATGTCCTGGGTTCAATCCCCAGCATCTCCACTTAAGGTTGTTGCAAATTTCCACATTGTGTGACTATGAAAGGCTTTCTTATTCATATTGAAAAACTACCATCTATAGTAAGGCATTTTAAGCCCGAAAAAAACGACCATGACGAAGGCATTTTTAGCTGAAAAAAAAAAGGTCATGTATAGTAAGCCATTTTTAGAGAAAAAAAAACGACCATGGATAGTAAGGCGTTTTAGCCCAAAAAATACGACCATACCTAAAATGGCGTTTTTAGCCGAAAAAAACAACCGGGTTAGTAAGGCGTTTCTACCCGAAAAAAACGACCATGTATAGTCAGGCGTTTTTAGCCAAAGATAATTACCACGTTTAATATAACGTTTTTAGCCGAAAAACAACCAACCATGTTCATAAGGCGTTTTATCCGAAAAAAAAAACGACCTTGTCTCGTAAAACGTTTTTACCTGAAAAAAAGGACCATGTATAGTAAGGCGTTTTTGGCCAAAAAAATGACCATGTATACTATACATGGTCATTTTTTTCTCCTTACTATACATTGTATAGGAAGGCTAAGTTTTTGGCCGGAAAAAACAACCACGTATAGTGTTTTTTTTTCCAGCTAATTGAATGGGCATGTAGTTCAGTGGTAGAGTGCATGCTTTGCATGTATGATGTCCTGCGTTCAATCCCCAGCATCTCCACTTAGGGTTTTTGCAAAATTCCACATTGTGTGACTATAAAAGGCTGTCTTCTTCATATTGAAAAACTACCATGTATAGTAAGGCATTTTTAGCCCGAAAAATAACGACAACGTATAATAAGGTGTTTTTGACGTGAAAAAAAATAATAACCATGTATAGTAAGGCGTTTTTAGCATGACAATAAAACACCATGTATAGTATGTTTTTTTTGCACGAAACAAACGACCATGTATAGAAAGGTTTTTTCATGCGACTGAAATGGGGATGTATGGGGAACACCATGTCTAGGCAGGCGATTTTACCCGAAAAAAAAATACCATATATAGGAAGGAGTTTTTGACAAAAACGACCATGAATTGTAATTTCGATGGACCACTCCTGTACGACTGAGAGCTTACACAGACATGAATTGTAAGGCATTTTTGACACGAAACAAACGTCCATGTATAGAAAAGTTTTCTGCAACCAGGTAAATGGGGATGTAGCTCAGTGGTAGAGGGCATGCTTCGCATGTATGATGTCCTGGGTTCAATCCCCAGCATCTCCATGTAAGGTTTTTGCAAATTTCCACATTGTGTGACTATGAAAGGCCTTCTTATTCATATTAAAAAACACTTAGAGTGTCCAAAATCTACAAAGAATTGAGCTGCGAATTGGGAATTTTCAGAAAGTCCCGGCCCCAGTTCGTGACGTGACGCCAAAACGTCTTGCATTGCTGGAGAATCAAAACAATGGCTTCAGATTTGGAGAATATGCTTTCTTGTTACACATCCAGTTATGAATATGATTCAAATAGTTCTGAAGAGGAAAGCATACATGTTTGCAATTGATTAAAGAGTTTATTCCATGCAATTTTGAGGCAACATTGAGGGTAAATGTCTCACCGAAAAAGAGGCACAAAATGGCGACCTCCTGTTGCCACCTCTGTTTCCACAGGCTGATAAATTCATTGTATGGAGCTTGGACTCCCTCTTCTGGCGACTTTTGGGTGCAACACGAGGTCCCCAGACCAAACAAGTACAGCGAAATAAATTGACGTGATGGAAGGACTGCTACAATGCGTCATTTTTTCGGTCAGGGGCCTTCCTTTAGTGACGTCACGTACGGACTCGTCACCAACTCAGAAACAAGACTTCCTGAATATTCAGCGTGAGTCTTAAAATGCAAAATATAGGTATATGCGGTGGAATCTTATTAAAATCCGCTTAGTAGAAGTCACTTGAAGCCACTTTACAAATTATGGACACAACTTGTCCGGAGACGTCGGTTGTCCTTTAAGGTTTTTCCAAATTTACACATTGTGTGACTACGAAAGGCTTCCTTATTCATATTGAAAAAACTACCATGTATAGTAAGGCATTTTTAGCCCGAAGAAAACAACCACGTATAGTAAGGTATTTTTGACCCGCAAAAATCGACCATGTTTAGTAAGGCGTTTTTAGCCCGAAAAAAATGACCATGTATATAGTAAGGAGTTTTTCACACACAAAAAAACGACCATGTATAATAGCCGTTTTTAGCTGTAAAAAAACGACCATAGTGGTAAGGTGTTTTTGACCCGAAAAAAACGACCATGTATAGTAAGGCATTTTTAGGTAAAAAAAAGACCATGTATAGTAAGGCGTTTTTGACTCGAAAAAAACGACCATGTAAGGCGTTTTTAGCATGAAAAAAACAACCATGCATAGTAAGGTGTTTTTGACCCGAAAAAAAGCCCCCAAAAAACGACCATTTACAACAACACATATAGTAAGGCATTTTTAGCGGAAAAAAACGACCATGTATTGTAAGGCGTTTTTGACCCCCCAAAAAAATGACCATGTATAGTAAGGAGTTTTTGACCCGAAAAAAATGACCATGTAAGGCGTTTTTAGCCTGAAAAAAAAGACCATGTATAGTAAGGTGTTTTTGGCCCGAAAAAACGACCAGGTATATAGTAAGGCGTTTTTAGCTCGAAAAAAATGACCACGTATAGTAAGGTGTTTTTGACCCGCAAAAAAACGATCATGTATAGTAAGGCGTTTTTAGGTCGAAAACAACGACCATGTGTAGTAAGGTGTTTTTAGCCGAACAAAACGACCTTGGTAGTAAGGTGTTTTTGACCCGAAAAAAAATACGACCATGTATAGTCAGGCTTCAGATTCGGAGAACATGCTTTCTTGTTACTCATCGAGTTATGAATATGATTCATATAGTTCTGAAGAGGAAAGCATACATGTTTGCAATTGATTAAAGAATTTATTCCGTGTCATTTTGAGGCATGGGGGCGGGGGGATGTCGCACCCAAAAAAGGCAGAAGATGGCGACAAAGCTCCGTGTGGAAATGGGCTCCAAATTTTTGTCACAACACATAAGGATTCACCATCGCGTTATTTATGTGTTTTCCTTCTAAGTTCGCCATAAACACGGATCAACGCGAAGTTTTCAGACCAAACAAAGTACCGCAAAGTGCATTTACGTGATGAAAGGACGGCTACAATGTGTCCTTTCTCGGTCAGGGGCGTTACTTCCGTGACATGACGACTCGTCACCAACTTGAAAACAAGACTTCTTGAATATTCAGCGCGAGTCTCAAAATGTAAAATATAGCTATATGCGGTGGAATGTTTGTAAAATACGCTCAGTAGAAGTCATTTGAAGCGATTTTACAAATTATGGACACAACTTGTCCAGAGGCGTCCGTTGTCCTTTAATGCTGATGAAACCGGCCACTCCTTCCACCAAGCCATCAAAGAACATCACAAAGGTAAATGAAATGACTTTATTATACAGTACAGTTTATTTCTTTAATTATACCATAGCAAATTTATTATACATAAAATAAGGTATATGTTGTGTAGTTTTAAGGCTTAGAAAATTAGAAAGTAGAAAATTATGTTTTATGGGGATCCAGGAACGGATTATTCTTATTTTAATGATTTCCTATGGGAAATTAATTTTTGGGATACACACTTTCGCCTTACACACTCTGTCTGGGAATCAATTAAGTTCGTAAGCCAACGTATCACTGTACTGCCTTCGTGAATGAAAATTATTATTTTATAGACAGATCAATCTTTTTTTTTCCGGTGAAAGTCTGCTACTTCCTTTGGGGCAGTTTCAGTTCTTATGTTGTCACAAGAAGTCAAAACACAAGATGAGAAACTTGTCTGGGAGACATTGGAGGTGACCACAGCAAATTTTAAAATCCAAATTTAATGTTGGTCTCCTGTTTGTTGGACTTCTCAAATGAAACAGGTGCCGTTTTTAAAAAAAAACGCACCTTGATCAAATCTCGGGAGAGCAGAAGACAAGGAGAGTTTGGAAAAGTACAAATATGCGCACAATTGGGGTGAAGCCAAAAAACCAATGGGAACGAACTGGTCCCACAACGGAACTGAGGACATTAAGCGGGGTCCTCAGTACCATACGATATGGAACGTGTGCATTTGAGTTATAGAATACAATCGTTTTCTTTTCATATATAGAACTCTACTATCAACAGACAATGCACAATTGTATCCCCCCCTCAACAATCCCCCCCCCCAAAAAAAACAAAACTAAATCAGTCCATTGTGATCCCATCATCAGTCTAGCAAAACAACACAGAGCAATATCAACAAAATGTACAAAAATGATAAACAAATACAACAACGGCTAAAAATGGTGACGATGTCCCAGCAAAGAAAGTTTTTAAACAAATCTGTGTGAAGAAAGAGTGATGTCAATCACGTCAAAACGTCCCGAAAAACAAAATCCACATTTGTGCGTGCACAGTAACCAATTCAGTCGGTTTTCCTGGGGCGAATTAAAAAACGTCAACAACAACTTTCATGAGACTCCGGCGACACTTTCGTAAACATGACGGAAATCGTCATCGGTGATCAGAATCTTATTATGCTAAATATCGGAATTGGGGTTAAAACATCCAAATCAGGCGCAAGCTGCAACCGCATAATTTTGAAAGTCGCATATTAATAATATGTATTATTATGATTATTATTATATCAATTTGTCTCTATAACACTGCCCCCATGTGGCCATGGAGAGGAGAGCAAAATACAATCGCCATTGAGTTGAAGCATAAAGAAAAAAAAACCTGATCCATCTAAATAACCCATTGACTGCCAGACGATGAGCAAAATGTGTCCAGCCCAGTGCCAGGGTTTTTGTCATCGTCACTCAAATTGCAGGAACTGAAGAATATTGAGTTATGGGATGACATAAACATTCAATTCAGCGTAAGAAATCTTAGACTGTCTTCTTTTATCAGAAAAAAAAGTTAATTCGTAAGCTATATGGGTATGGAGTTATCTGAGTTTGAAATGGGGGCAGATGTACAACATATAATATGATCTTGATTTATATAGCGCTGAAGCTGTAACAAAGCGCTAACATGGAAAAAAAGCAAATGCTGCCCCCTGGTGGAAGAAAAAAAAAACATTGCCAGAGGTCTGACCAGCGCTTTATCAGCACCCAAGCATGAAAAATCAAAACCCGGAAAAATTCTGGAATGGCGCTCAATGTCCTATTTTCAATTCCTGAATACATTTGGGAATGGCAGTGAATGAGTTAATGATATCAAGAAGGTTTATATTTATGAAGCATAATCATATTTTGTGCATTTAACAATTGTTTTATTTTTTAGCGTGGTCACAGCCCTAATTCTAGTTTCTACGGACTAGAAAAAAACTGGGTCACATGGTGAGAGTACGTTCGGCGAAAAAAAAAAAAAAAAAAAAAAAAATAGTGGTGGCTGACTTGAATGTGCGCACATCTGCCACATGCTGCGGCACCTGACATTTGGGTAGCAGATGTTGAAGCTGAAACTTCCCAGGTGGCGTCTCCTCGTAGAAAGCGCCGTAAACAGAAGGCTAGCGACTCTTTCTGCGCTAGCATAGCAACAAAAATAGCCCCCTTTTTTAAGGCAGATTTAATTCAGCAACTATCCAAAAATATCTCGACTATTTAAAACAACAACAACAAAAAAGGCACGAATGAAGATTTTTTTTTCTGTCAGTCATTTTGGAGCCAGAACATCTGGATGACAAACGGGTGAAAAAACGGGACCAAAATTGATCTTTTAGTTCCGTTCTTTCATATCATTAACACAAAAACGAGCAAATAAACAACAACAACAACAACAAAAAAGCCGGAATATTCCAACTTAAGTGCAGAATGACATTCTTAATATCCGCTGGATTTCGGATGAAAACGAAAAGTGATGCCGAATCTGGTATTGATTGGTAGCACATTAGGGCCAGGTTGAAATATTTTAATTTTTTTGAGATGGGGTTTTATTCTGAGAAAAAAAACCTCAAAATTTGCTCGATTTAAAGTCACAAATCTGCTAGATTCAAACTCGCAAATTTGCTCGATTTAAAGTCACAAATTCTCACGTTTCAAACTTGCAAATTTGCTAGATTTAAAGTCACAAATTTGCTAGATTCAAACTTGCAAATTTGCTAGATTTAAAGTCACAAATTTGCCACATTCAAACTCGCAAATTTGCGAGATTTAAAGTCACAAATTTGCTAGATTTAAAGTCACAAATTTGCTATATTCAAACTCACAAATTAGCTAGATTCATACTCGCAAATTTGCTAGATTTAAAGTCACAAATTTGCTATATTCAAACTTGCAAATTCGCTAGATTTAAAGTCACAAATTTGCTAGATTCAAACTTGCAAATTTGCTACATTTAAAGTCACAAATTTGCTATATTCACACTTGCAATGTTGCTAGATTTAAAGTCACAAATTTGCCAAATTCAAACTCGCAAATTTGCGAGATTTAAAGTCACAAATTTGCTCGATTTAAAGTCACAAATTTGCTATATTCAAACTCACAAATTTGCGAGATTTAAAGTCACAAATTTGCTAGATTGTAACTCGCAAATTTTCTAGATTTAAAGTCACAAATTTGCCACATTCAAACTCGCAAATTTGCGAGACTTAAAGTCACAAATTTGCTAAATTTAAAGTTACAAATTTGCTATATTCAAACTCACAAATTTGCTAGATTCATACTCGCAAATTTGCTAGATTTAAAGTCACAAATTTGCTAGACTCAAACTCGCAAATTTGCTCGATTTAAAGTCACAAATTTGCCACATTCAAACTCACAAATTTGCGAGACTTAAAGTCACAAATTTGCTAAATTTAAAGTTACAAATTTGCTATATTCAAACTCACAAATTTGCTAGATTCATACTCGCAAATTTGCTAGATTTAAAGTCACAAATTTGCTAGATTCAAACTCACAAATTTGCTAGATTCAAACTCGCAAATTTGCTAGATTTAAAGTCACAAGTCTGCTAGATTCAAACTTGCAAATTTGCTCGATTTAAAGTCACAAATTTTCAAGTTTCAAACTTGCAAATTTGCTAGATTTAAAGTCACAAATTTGATAGATTCAAACTCGCAAATTTGCTCGATTTAAAGTCACAAATTTGCGACATTCAAACTCACAATTTTGCTAGATTTAAAGTCACAAATTTGCTAGACTCAAACTCGCAAATTTGCTAGATTTAAAGTCACCAATTTGCTAGATTTAAAGTCACCAATTTGCTAGATTCAAACTCGCAAATTTGCTAGATTTAAAGTCACAAATTTGGTAGATTCAAACTCGCAAATTTGCGAGTTAGAGTCACTAGTTTGAATCTAGCAAATTTGCGACGTTACATCTAGCAAATGTGTGACTTTAAATCTAGCAAATTTGCGAGTTTAAATCTAGCAAACGTGTGACTTTAAATCTAGCAAATTTGCGAGTTTGAATCGACCAAATTTGTGACTTTAAATCTAGCAAATTTGCGAGTTTGAAACTCGAAAATTCGTGACTTTAAATCGAGCAAATTTGTGAGTTTGAATCTCGAAAATTTGTGACTTCAAATCTACCAAATTTGTGAGTTTGAATCTATCAAATTTGTGACTTTAAATCTAGCAAATTTGTGAGTTTGAATCTCGAAATTTTGTGACTTCAAATTAGCAGATTCTCATCTCATCTGATCTCATTTTCCGTACCGCTTATTCTTCATTAGGGTCGCGGGGGTTACTGGAGCCTATCTCAGCTGTCTTCGGGCACGAGGCGGGGGACACCCTGAATTGGTTGCCAGCCAATCAGTCACTCTCACACTCACACCTAGGGACAATTTGGAGTTGTCAATCTGCCTGCCATGCATGTTTTTGGAGTGTGGGAGGAAACCGGAGGACCCGGAGAAAACCCACGCGGGTCTGGGGAGAACATGCAAACTCCACACAGGGAGGCCAGACCGGGACGCGAACCGGCGACCTCTGCACCGTGAAGCCGGTGTGCTAACCACTCGACTACCGGGCCGCCCCCTCTAGCAGATTTGCGACTTTAAATCTAGCAAATTTGTGACTTTAAATCTAGCTAATTTGTGATTTTCAAACTGGCAAATTTGCGACTTTTTTTCTCAGAATAATACCCCATCTCGAAAAAATATATATACAGTAAAGTCTCGTTATATCGATATCGGATATATCGATAGTCCCGGTTACATCGATACTATTTCTATGCACGCACGGAGAAAATTACATGCAAACAGGGTCGGATATATCGATAGTCCCGGTTATATCGATATTTTTTCGGACTCCCTTGAATATCGATATAACGAGACTTTACTGTATTTCAACCTGGCCCCAATGCTCTTCCGTACATTGGCACCCCCTCCCCTTAAAATAAATTGTAGTGTATGAAAAGTACTGGCACTCAAGGCTGCGGAATGGTCGCTGACGTCCATTTGTAGACATCAAGGTAGATTGACATGAGAATGTTTTTGTTTTTTTTTGAAAGATGGCCGACCAGTCTCTGCATGTTTTTTTTTCTTCCATTTTTTATTTTGGGCAATGACGCCGGCAGAGTGATGGGAGTGGTTTTGCCAACCGTTCGGGATGCAAAGTCTCAGTGCTGGAAAAGGCGATGGAGGCGGTTTTACATGGAGGCGTCTTCTTCCATCGCTTCTTCGTCAGCTCTGCACACACACACACAAACACAAAAGCAACAAACATGTCTCCCGTAAGACTGACAGCTGTGGTTTTGACTGGCGGGGGGCTGAGTTGTCGCAAACGTACTTGTTTCCAAAGTGCGTGTTAGCGACGGACAGCGAGGCCATGGCCGAGACGGTTTCCGCCTCGTCGCTGTCTCCCCGTAGCGCTTCGCTCAAAGAGCATCCCAGCGTGGAGGCCGAGCGTTGGAGCGAACGCCAGTAAGGACCTAGCGCGTATCGCATGAGCGACAATGAGACAAGAGGAAGGTCGTTTAAACTGACGGACGAACAAGCCAAGGCTCAAATTCAAAAGACATTTTGGTCACTGAAATAAAGTAAAAAAAAATTGATAGTTATTATGCATTTCAGGTTACTTGTAATCGTTTAACGAAATCCCTGTGATTTATTTTATTTATTTACTTATTTATTGACTTACTTCCTCACTTGTTTATTTATTTATTTATTTTGTCTTCGAGAACGTATTTATTTATTTATTTATTTATTTATTTATTTATTCATAACTCAATTATTTAATTACTTAATTAATTAGTTTACTAATTAATAGATTTATTCATTTATTTTGTTTTTGGGAGCTTACTTATTTATTTGTATCCTCATTCATAAATCAATTATTTAACTATTTAATTAATTAGTTAAGTGATTAATTCATTAATCTGTGTATTTCATTTTTTACTTCCTTATTTATTTATTTATTTATTTATTCCTTATAAAATCAACCATTTAATTAATCTATTACTTTATTTATTTTGTTTTTGTGAGCTTACTTATTTATTTGTTTCTTCATTCATCCATCAATCAATTATTTAATGCCATAATTAATGAGTTAACTAATTACTTCTTTAATCTATTTATTTTTTCTTTTTGTGAGCTTATTTCCTTACCTATTTATTTACTTATTTATTTCTTCCTTCTGAAATCAATTATTTAATGATTTAATTACTCATTGAAATAGTTAACTAATTAATTAATTTCTATTTCTTTATTTTGTTTCTGTGAGCTTACTTCCTTACTAATTTATTTACTTAATTGTTTACTTATTAATTCACTTCTTCATTGATAATTAATTAATTAATTACTCTATTTCTTTATTTAGTTTGTTTTTAGCTTACTTTCACATTTATTTATTTATGTATTTATTCATTGTCAGAATAATGTAAGTAATTAAGTAATTCACTTATTCATGAATAATTTATTATATTTATATTTATATTTATATTTCAGAATCAGAATACCTTTATTCGTTCCACAATGGGGAAATTTGCATTTATATATATTTATATTTTTATTTATATTTAATTACTTACTTATTTAATGTAATGCATTCTATTTCTTATTTTGTTTTTGTCAGCTTATTTATTTATTAGTTTGTTTCTTCATTAACAAATTGATCCCGTAATTAATTTGTTAACTAAGTATTCAATTTCTTTATTTATTTGTTTTTGTGAGCTACATTTGACAAAACTAAAGCCAATACTCAGGTTCATTTCGAAAAGATATATACAGTATTTGAGGGAAAACAATGCTGTAAAATTCATTTCAAAACAAAGTTCATTTGTGAAACACAAGTCAAAATTAATTGGATGGCCGCATTCATCTGCCGAGAATCATGTCCGAGCGCCAATTCCAATGATTGACTCACTGTGAGCTTCAAGAACTTTCTCCAATGACTGGACGGCATTGGCGTTTGGTCTCCGATGCAAAACCTCATCCGGAATGGGGTCCAACTGAAACATGCAAGAAAAACACCCAAAAAAGCCACCATTAACTCATTCGTTGCCATTCCAAAATTCATTCGGGTTTGTATTTTGTACATCTGCCCCCATTTCAAGCCTAGAAAACTCCAGACTCATATAACTTAGGAATTAACTCTTTTTTTTCTGATGAAAGAAGAGTGTCTAAGGTTTCTTACGCTCCATTAAATGTTTATGTGGTCCTAAAACTCAATATTCCACGGGTCCTTCAATTTGAGTGAGAATGACAAAAACCCTGACACTGGAGTGGACATATTTTTGCACATTGTCTGGCAGTGAATGACTTAAAGGACAACCAACGTCACTTTTTTGTTTCTTAACTGTCATCAGAAAAACGTTTTATAGCATCTAAAATACCCAAAACACGCAGGCTGATATTTTTAGTCAAATGCAAAACACCAATAAAAATGACTTAAAGTGTCCAGAATCTGCAAAAAATTGAGCTGCGAATTGGGCATTTTCAGAAAGTCCCGTCCCCAGTACGTGACGTCACGCCAAGACGTCTTGCATTGCTTGTGAATCAAAACAATGGCTTCAGATTCGGAGAATATGCTTTCTTGTTACACATCCAGTGATGAATATGATTCAAATAGTCCTGATGAGCAAAGCATACATGTTTGCAATCGATTAAAGACTTTATTCCGTGCCATTTTGAGGCAACATTGGGGGGAAATGTCTCACCCAAAGAGAGGCACGAAATGGCCAACGAGCTGTTGGGAGGAATGAATCAGCCCGTTTCCAAGGGCTGATAAATTCCTTCCATGGAGCTTACGCCCTCTTCTGGCGCAACATGAGTTTTTCAGATCAAACAAGTACAGCAAAATACATTAACGTGCTGGAAGGACTGCTACAATGTGTCTTTTTTTCGGTCAGGGGCGTTCCTTTAGTGACGTCATATACGGACTCGTCACCAACTCAAAAACAAGACTTCCTGAATATTCAGTGCGAGTCTTAAAACGTAAAATAAAGCTATATGCGGTGGAATCTTATTAAAATACGCTCAGTAGAAGTCATTTGAAGCCATTTTACAAATTATGGACACAACTTGTCCGGAGACGTCGATTGTCCTTCAACAATTATTTTGTGTGTTAATGTATGCTTTTTCGATGTCTGCCTTATTCAGTCTTTACGTCGCCATGACACGTGAGCCAACGGCAGCAAAAACAGAGGAGCTGGAAACCGACCGAATCAAGTAAGCGACCAGCGGTAACCTCACTTGAACTTTCGCTCCCGCTTCCTGTTCAGCTCTTGCATTTGAGCGCACAACCTAGCATGTAGAGAGCCAACTAAGTTGCTGACGCGTCACGAAAACGGTCCGCGGCAACTCTCGACCAAAAAAAAACCCTCAATTCAAATAAATAAAAAAGACAATAAGCGCTTTGTACCGTGACCCACCCCCGAGGACACAAATGGAAAGTGCTTGCTCATAGCAAAAGGTTACATGTGTGTGTAGTCTGGAGTTTCTCTCTACTTTGGTCAGACAGCACATCATCAAGCGAAAAGACGCAAAAAAGACACAAAGACGACGTTCAAGATGGAGCCAAACGGCGAGATGTCAAAGGCACTTGGGGTCTTCCGCCAGGTCGGAATACTAATTTGATCAAATAGCAAGTTGGAGGGGTCCACAGAAACCACGGGGGGTGGGGGGGGGTGTCATTGTGGGGTTTAGGATACTTTAATCCCGCAGTGTCACGCTACATGATTTCAAACATGCAATAGTTAAAATATTTCAAGGCTGGACTGAATTTCTGTTGTCTGTGCATCTTATTTGCAAAGGAAGGACCAGGTCCGGTGAGTGACATGGGTGCCAGTGACAGGAAGTAGAGGTCTCCGATTTGTTCAAATTGGTGACTGGAAGTCATGGAAACCAAAATGCAAATTTTACTTGTGATGCTACGTCAGTAACTTGAAGCCTGAAAGTCAAATAGGCATCTATCGGGATTATGATATAAAGATTGTAAAATTTTGCAGCTAATGAATTTTCTCAAGGACAAGTTCGCTAAGCTAGCCCAGAGTTTCCCAAGTGTCAGAATTTGGTTCAAAAAGTTGCCATGGAGCCTTAATCCCGCAGCGTCACATGAAATAGTTACAATATTTCATGGCTGGACTGAATTTCTGATGCCTCTTGCTTGGAAAGGCAGGACAAATTCTGGTGAGTGACGTGGGTGCCTGCAACAGGAAGTAGAAGTTTCGTCGGATGTTGTCATTTCTTTCAATCCGATTTGTTCAGATTTCTAACTAGAAATCACAGAAACGAAAAATCTACTTGTGATGCTAGTCAGTGACTTGAAGTCTGAAAGTGAACTTGGCATCTATCGGGATTACTGGAATATTATCGGAATGTGGCGTTACAACAGCACGGGATTGTACAACACGAAAAATATATACAGTAAAGTCTCGTTATATCGATATCGGATATATCGATAGTCCCGGTTATATCGATACTATTTCTATGCACGCACGGAGAAAATTACATGCAAACAGGGTCGGATATATCGATAGTCCCGGTTATATCGATATTTTTTCGGACTCCCTTGAATATCGATATAACGAGACTTTACTGTACCTACATAACTTGATTTTTTGCGGCTAACGGATTTTCCCAAGGAGAAGTTCACTAAAATAGTCCAGAGTCGACCAGATGTCAGAATTTAGTTCAAAAAATTGCCACAGAGCCTTAATCCCGCAGTGTAACGCTACATGATTTCAACATGCAATAGTTAAAATATTTCACCGCTGGACTGAATTTATGACGCCTGTGCATCTTGCTTGGAAAGGCAGGACCAGGTCCGGTGAGTGACGTGGGTCCGGTGAGTCGGACATTGGTGTGTTGACTGACATGCCGACAGCTATTGGTTTCTGATTTGTTCAAATTGGCGACTGGAAGTCACGGAAACCAAAATGCTAATTTTACTCGTGATGCTACGTCAGTGACTTGAAGGCTGAAAGTCAACCAAGCATCTATTGGGATTCTGATTTAAAAATTGTAATTTGTAAAATTGATCGTACGGGAATTATAATATTATCGGAATGTGGCGTTGCGGCAGCATGGGATCGTACAACACAAAAAATATATTCCTACATAACTTGATTTTTTTGCGGCGAACGGATTTTCCCATGGACAAGTTCACTAAGCTAGCTCAGAGTTGCCCAAGTATCTGCATTTGGTTCAAAAAGTTGCCACGGAGCCTTAATCCCGCAGTGTAACGCTACATGATTTCAACGTGCAATACTGAATTTCTGACACATGTGCATCTTGCTTGGAAAGGCCGGACCAGGTCCGGTGAGTGATGTGGGTGCCAACGACAGGAAGTAGGGGTTTCGGCGGATGTTGGCGTGTTGACCGACTTGCTGAGAACTCTTGTTTTAAAACATGTCGGCTTTCTTAAATTCAAAACAAGCGCGATCATTTTTTTCAATCCAATTTATTTCAAATTGCCGGCTGGAAGTCACGGAAACCAAAATTTTACTTGTGATGCTACGTCAGTGAATTGAAGACTGACAGTCAAATTGGCATCTCTCAGGATTCTGATTCAAAAATTGTAAAAACATCGTACGGGACTTCAATATGATCGGAATGTGCCGACACGAACATTCGAAACCTGATTTTTTTTTGCGGCTAACGAATTTTCCCAAGGACACATTCGCTAAGCTAGCCCAGACTGTCGTATTTTGTTGGCATTTGGTTAAAAAAGTTGCCACCGAGCCTTAATCCCGCAGTATAACACTACATAATTTCAATGTGCAATACTGAATTTCTGACAAATGTGCATCTTGCTTGGAAAGGCCGGACCAGGTCCGGTGAGTGACGTGGGTGCCAGCGACAGGAAGTGGAGGTTTTGGGGGACATTGGCGTGTTGACTGACTTGCCGACAACTCTTGCTTTAAAACATGTCGGCTTTCTCAAAGTTCAAAACAAGCGCGACCATTTCTTTCAATCGTATTTTTTTCAAATTGCCGACTGGAAGTCACAGAAACCAACATTTTACTTGTGATGCTACGTCACTAACTTGAAAACTGACATTCAAATTGGCATCTGTCAGGATTCTGATTTAAAAATTGTAAAAACATCGGATTTGAATATAATCGGAATGTGACGACACGAACATTCGAAATTTGATTTTTTGCGGCTAATGAATTTTCCCAAGGACAAATTCACTAAGATAGCCCAGGGTGTCGTATTTTATCGGAATTTGGAAAAGGCTCCGTGGCAAAAAGTTGCCACGGAGCATCGGGGAAAGCCGGTCAAAACCAGACTAGCCTCGCTTACTTGAACTCCCTGTCAAAGCGAGGTCAGGGGGGGTTCTCTGGGGTTCCGCGGGGTTCACCTCGGAGAGTGATTGGATGGGGTGGGTTGTCGACCTGATTGACAGCTGGGCCCCATGCTTATAAACTTTAATGGCTCATGTCAGGGTCCTCTGGGGGCACCCGGCAGAAGGGCAAACACGATATGAAAGGCAACATGGTCCACAATGACACGAATGGCAACTTGGCAACGGCTTTTGCGACGTCCATGGCAAACCTGAGCGAGACGTGGCGGAAAGCCACCAGCTCAGAGCGAGGAATGTGCTGCCGGTATAAACATTCCAAGGGGGGCTAGGGGGGTCAGAAACCAAAACAGTGGAAAAAGGTGGAATTCCACTTGTTCAGCAAAAAGAAAAAAGGCCCACAAGGCGTCCATTGTTTACCGTTGTGGCGGCGGACATGTGTTAGCGGTCGCCAAAACCCGTTGATTATGTCATGCTAACTGAGCACGGGTAATGGCGTGTGCCGAGCAAACCAGGTGGGCCGCTCGTTGCCGAATTGTCGGTCGCCGGAAAAGGCGCAGGTGAATTTGAGCGTCTTACTGTAAGCGGAGCTGAAAAACAAAGTCGCCGACAGCTGCTATCCATTAGCATATTAGCTTGTTGTTTAGCAAATGGTCGCTAATGAGCGCGTGTCGCAACATCTGTTCGCGAGCCATCGTTAATCCGTCCGAAGTTCACGGCCTAATATCGCCGTCATTAATACATCACTTGGGAAATTTTTAACGACGGACACATTAGCATTACGTACGACGACGGCATAGGCCGGCATTGCGGAATGCATCCATCAAGTATACTGCATGTACAGTCAAAGTTGGGTTTTCCACCATAATTCGTTTCAGAAACCTGTTCGAAAACCAATTTGGTGGAAAACCGAAACATTTCCCATTATTATGTCGGATAAAAAAACAAATATTGTGATTGAACAGTACAAAGACACCCGCTAACAATGGAACGCTACAAGTAAATGATGCATCGGTCATCATGAGACGCGTCACCAGAAAGTAATATACAGTGGGACCTTGGCTTACGAACTTAATTGGTTCCAGAGTGTGTAAGGCGAAAGTGTGTATCCCGAAAATTTATTTCCCATAGGAAACCATTAAAATGAGAATAATGCTTTCCCAGGTCCGCATAAAACATAATTTCCTATTTCTAAGCCTTAAAACTACACAAAATATACCTTATTTTATGTATAATAAATGTGCTATAGTATTATGATTAAAGAAATAAACTGTACTATACAATAAAGTCATTTTATTTACCTTTGTGATGGTCGTTAATGGCTTGATGGAATGGAGTGTCCGGTTTCCTCAGCATTAAACACTTGATGAGGAATGTAGCCTTCTTCTTCGACCATCTTGAGGAATGATTCCTTGTTGGTGTTTTTTCTGTGATAATTGTCTCGTTCTTCATCAATTGTGATCTGTTTAGCTGGGTTGATAGCTTTTTGCATCAAGTGTACAGATGACTTGTGCGGGTTAATTATTCAGTCTGAACAAAAGTGTGAGAATAGTGAGAAAATGGATAGAAAACAGTTAAAATATATTTTAACTGTTTTCTCACTATACTCACACTCTCACACTTTTTTTTTGTTTCAAGCTCTGTCATCTCCCTTTTGTGTGTGTGTTTTTTCTCACTATCTCCCTGTCTGCCTGTCTCTTTAATGTTTAACCCCCCCCTCCCACTGCTGGGTTCTTGACCAATCACGTGGCTTTAACCGAAGACGCCATTTTGGTTTTTGGAGAACGGCCTCACTCTCTCTGTCTGTAACCCAATCCCCAATAATAATAATAATAATAATAATAATAATAATAATAATAATAATAATAATAATAATAATAATAATAATAATAATAATAATAATAATACATTTCATTTATAAGAGGACAAATTTTGGTTGGACTTTGATGAAGTTATACAGAACATCCCGAGAAGTGAGAGGATTGTAATTGGTGGAGACTTCAATGGGCATGTTGGCGCAGGAAACAAATATGATGAGGAGGTGATGGGCAGGTTTGGACTCCAGATGAGGAACGCTGAAGGACAGATGGTGGTTGACTTTGCTAAGAGGATGGAAATGGCTATTGTGAATACTTTCTTTCAGAAAAGACAGGAACATAGGGTGACCTATAAGAGTGGAGGCAGAAGTACACAGGTAGACTACATTTTGTGTCAACGGCGCCATCTAAAGGAAATCAGTGACTGCAAAGTAGTGGTTGGTGAGAGTGTAGCCAGACAGCATAGGTTGGTGTGTAGGATGACGCTGACAGTGAAGAAGATGAAGAAACCAAAGGCTGAAGTGAGGACAAAATGGTGGATGTTGAAAAAGGAAGAGTGTTGCATGACATTTAGGAAGGAGGTAAGACAAGCACTGGGTGGGCAAGAGGTCCTTCCAGATGACTGGCAAAACTCTCAAGGTCAAGTTACAGTCACAGGATAAGTTTTTCTGTGGGTGAGCAGCGGCAGCCACACACGCCAGCGTTCACTCAACCAGGACGTAACTTAAATAGATAGAAAGCTATCCAATAGCTAGCTAATAGCTAGCCAGATACATAGCTAGCCAGCCATCTAGATAGCTATATAGCTAATAGATAGTTAGCTAGATAGCTGGTCGGGGAGCTAGATAGCATATAGATAGAAAGCTAGCTAGCTCGCCAATAGATAGCTAATAGCTAGCCAGCTAGATAGCGAGCCAGCCAGCCAGATAGCGAGCCAGCCAGCCAGATATCGTCTGGCAGTTAATGAGTTAATGAGGTAATATGGAGGCTTACGGGTATAAATGATTGTGCCATACATATTTCTAGAAAAGAAAAAGCCCAAAAAGCATCCCGCCGTCGCTGCCGGGTCTTGTTTCTCGCAACCATTGATGTTTTCCAGCCGCATTCCAGGACCATTACCTGATATTATGATAAAGGTACTCGCTTCCTGTTTTCATCCCATCGGGCACATTTCAGCCTCTTTCTGCTTTGCCGGGTATCAAAATTCGAAGGATCGAAATGTGAAGGCGCGGTCACATGACCTCACGCGTCAAGGTTGAGCTTGACCCTCATTCCGCCGGTTGAAGTTTTGTCTTTGAACCGCGTTTGGCAAAACCGTTTTCGGGCACGAAAAGTTGGACCAGGCGGTTATTGGAAGCAACGAAGGCCAATTAGAAACATGACACGAGAAAAAGACACATTTTCAATCGGATGCCGCTTGGTTGAAAATCAGCTTTCCTCACGCTCCACTTCAAAGGATTCCCGCGTTTCCCCGTCCGATCTGATCCGGAGACCCGGGCCGACCCCGCGGAAAAGAAGCCTGTGAGGGTTGGGGGGGTAAGCGCTTTCAGATGTGAGGCCTCGGCTGCTAGTGAGCCGGCGTCCCGCAGGGCTCAGGCAATTGCCTCATTGCCTATTTTCGAATTTTCAGCTCTTCTCGGCATTCGTCCGGTGACCTGTACACCCCCCTAGACCCTGCCATAAAAACTATTTTTTAACACTTTCACTTGCTAAAAATGACAGACGATGTGGATACAGACCGAGAGTATCGATTGGGGGTTTATCACCACGGTACAGTAGTCACTCAACAAAATAATCCAAAGAAGAAGAAGTTATTTTAGTTACATAATCTGGCCCAGAGGGAGAACACTATGACAGAGTTCTCCGACTTCTCCATCAGGTCCAAGAAAAACCGGAGGTGGCTTCTGCCGTTTTGGCTCTTCTGTTGCGTGTCATGAATCGCAAAACTGCGATCCGGATTCCAACCTACACAAACTCCCACGATTAACCTTTTGCCTGGAAACCTTCTACTTCCTGGTGTCTTGCGAAGGACTCGATCATGGACGTACGATGAGGTTTCAGAGGCCCTCCAATTGTCCAATGGGCTTTCTTCTCAATCCTTGAGTGACTCTGATCAAGAAAACCCAAGGGGAACTGTTTCGAATGTTCCCCTTTCCAGTCCTTCAGGACACAGTCAAACCTGGTTTTTCAACCATAATCCGTTCCAGAAACCAGTTCCGAAAACCGAAACATTTCCCAGACGCGACCCGAGGAAGTGATGTATAAGCTCAGTTTGCTCGAGAACCCATTTTCGATTTAAACCTAGGCATAAGAAAAACCTGAAATTTTTGGTCAAAAATTGAATTGGTCAAGAACCAAGACCTTCGAAAACCCAGGTTGGACTTTACTTACTTTTTGGCTAATATAAAGCATGATTGGACCTCATCATCGTGATTTTTTAAAGCTTCAGACCATCATTTAACCAGTAACATCAGGTCCACCAGAGCCAAAGTGAGACCATTACCGTTGCCGCTTAAAAGACAGTCGGTGACCGTTTCTCGAGAAAGTCCGTCCCGTGGTTCTCATTATACCTCATTGCCGAGCAGAGCGGAGACGCAGGCCTCGGACGCGTCACATATGGCAGTGAGGTCATGGCCTCCCTCCAGGGCGAGTACCAGCCGACCGCCTGCCAGAGCCATCAGCTGCCTGGTCAGGTAGCCGAAACCTGGAAAATGATAAACCGTGTAAAGAAAATGTTGGTGGGGGGGTCCATGAAGCTGGATTACCTCCATCAAGCAAATTCAGTTGGGCCAGAATGCCGCCGCTTGTCTCTCAACTGCTACTTGCAAGAGGGAGCACATCACTACTACTATGGCGTCTCTTCACTGGCTCATTTTGGAGTTTTTTGTTCTTTATTTTTTATTTCATTGTTTGTCGGATACAAATTATTTTTACTCTATGTACAGCACTTTGTTTACGGCAGTGGTTGTTTTAAAATGCTCCCCAAGTGCAAATATATTATTAAACACAAATCCACTATGTGGCCTAAGCTTTGCAACATAGAATCACAAATAATATTTTATTTGGAATATTAAATCGGATTATTTTGGTACTTACATTTACCGGTCAACGTGTATCCACCCAAAGGCGGCGCGTGCCCGTCCACTGGGTCAAAACCAGATGATACCAGTACCACATCTGGGGCGAATTCGTTGGCTATGGGCATTACCACCGTCCTGCAAAGGGAAACAATTGGACACATAATTTTGGGAATATACACATACAACTGCGCATAAAGAGGTCTGGACAGTTCGCACCCATTGCGATTTCCGACCTTCTTATCTGACACATTTTTGTAGTAGTCATGTGAGAAGGCTGGCTGAGCGACACAGCAGCTGACAAGGCCAAACACTAACCGGTCCAAGAAACACAACAACGTTTCCTGAGAAAAGAACTGTCACCCCACCCATTCCTCAGCGTGATAGAAACCAAAAAGTTAATTTACTGATGCAATCTTCAAGTCAAGTCAAGTCAGGAAACATATTAGCTATCTATCTAGCTGGCTATGTATTAGCTATGTAGCTATCTATTAGCTAGCTAGCTAGCTAGCTTTCTATCTATTTGAGTTATTCCAGGTTGAGTGAACGATGGCACGTGTGGCTGCCACTGCTTGCCCACAGAAAAATCTATCCCGTGACTGTAAAGTGACCTCGAGTGTTTTGAAAGGCGCTTATAAATGAAATGTATTATTATTATCAAACCGTGTGGAGGTTTCAAGTTGCTCAGTCAAGCGCAGGCAAAGTCGCCGCTGAGACCTCAGACAGATTCACCGAAACAAAGATTACAGACGATCAAACAGCAATAACACAGCTTGGATCATCCCTTGAAATTATTTATTTATTTAAAGCAAAAAAAAAACAAAAAAAACACAGACACACACACACGCATCCATTGAGCACGTGCTGGCGGAAGTAAAAGTCACCGCAGAAATGGTAATTTTGAAAAATTGGCAGGCAGTAAGGGAAGCGCCGTTAAGTCGAAAAGAGCCAGTGGGAAGTTCTAATTGCATGGAAGTCAAGTCCAACAGATACTTCTAAAAGTGGATGGGTGTGGTGAATGACCACTCCGACTTGACATGCAGCTCCTGAACCGCCTATATCGACTCTTTGCACACACATACGACTAAATCAGTCTAGGAGTGTGACGGTTTCTTGCCTCGCACAAGACTACACGGATGTTTCATTTTCTCTGTCAATAGTTACCAAACACGGAGACTTTTAATGTCCTCTGAAGGCACATTTTTGAAAGGTGTAAGAGGGAGTGTCTGATATTTAGTTAGTGAGGAGCGACGGAGTACCGCAGGGTTCCCGTGTAGGTCCTCTGTAGTTTAAAAAGGCCCTCAGAGGTACCGTGATGGTTTGCTGTTTGCGGATTGTTAACTTTGGAGGGGGGGTGGGCACCCTGGCTTTTCCACTCTTGTTCACCACCAAATTGCTACCTTACATTGGGAAGACCGCACCACACACATACCCCACATATTCATGCACTTGTCTCGGTGGGGGGACGAGGCACTGTGAGGGTGCCTTTAGGATGCATAGATCAGGTATATGGTTGCATTTGGCCTCATGGGTGTCGTGTGCATAAATCGAATGTATTATTATTATTATTATTATTATTATTATTATTATTATTATTATTGGGATATTTTTGACTGTTCGTTAACCTGCCTATTGGAACGTGGGAGGAACATTTTTTATACATCTTTATTTATATGATATTAAAAAAAATATATGTATGATGATAAAAGCAGCTGCTCTGACGACTTGTGCCTCCCGCCCCGCCGGAATGAAATCTCGACATATTCGGAAGTGAGACGACTCCAGCAATCAGGTTGGAGGCTGGCACGTGGGAGGAAGACGGAATTTTTCAGGAAGACTTACGGCGCGGGAGCTATTTGCCACGTTGCTTGTTTTGGAATCGAGTCATGTGAGATGAGCACTTATAACGGAAAATGGAATTATACGGCACCTTCACTTCCCAGGCTTTTGAGATACAATCGGGCACTCGGCTGATTACTTTATTTAACTTTAGATAGGCGCTAACTGTTCCGACATATTTTTCATTACTATCACTAGGTGGCAGCAAACGTGACACCATTCGGCGACTTTTAATACGTTGCAGTTGAAGATTATTAGCCAATACTAATACGTCATGAATCAACTCTGAAGAAGGACTCTGGACTCTGGTTGGTTCGCACCATCACCGAGTGGGAAGTGAGCCTGCAACGCCTGCACTTCCAAGTCAGTTGAGCGGACCAAAACGCGATCCGTGACGAGATAAATAGAGGTTTAGAGTGAATATCTCATTTCCGTAAGCACCCTTGGGAACGGTTGATGTGGTTTAGAACAACATAGACTGACTGTAGGTCCATTTCATAATCTTTTACAATGTGTAAAAAAAGGCCCGCCACAAGCTGTCAACATAAAGCTACATTGCAAAACCTTCAGGGTTTCCCCCTCCGTTCATAAAAAAATGTCCAGCAGAACACGACAGGAGGGATGGGAATGAGTAAAAAAAATCTTTAAAAAAACACTAACACGCACACTAACTCTTCAAAGCCGCGTCATCTGGCCGGGAGGGGAGCTGGCTTGAATTAAGTTTAATTCATCTCCCCTCTCATTGAGTAAGTGAAAGGAGAAGTGAGAGAAGAGAGAAAGAGAGAGAGAGATAGAGAGAGAGAGAGAGAGAGAGAGAGAGAGAGAGAGAGGACGAGTGAGCAAAAGAGAGAGAAACAGGGAGAGAGGGTGAGCGAGCAAGAGAGAGAGTGAGAAAGAGAGGGTGAGCGAGCAAGAAAGAGAGAGAGCGAGGGCGAGCGAGCGAGCAAGACAAAGAGAGAGAGAAAGAGGGCGAGCGAGCAAGAGACAGGGGGAGAGGGTGAGCGAGCAAAAGAGAGGGTGAGCGAGAAAGAGAGAGCGAGAACGAGAGGGTGAGCGAGAAAGATAGACAGAGAGAAAGGGTGAGAGAGAGAGGGCGAGCAAGGCAGAGAGAAAGAGAGAGAGACAGAGAGAGAGAGGGGGTGAGTGAGCAAGAGAGAGAGAGGGAGAGAGAGAGAGAGAGAGAGAGGGCGAGCGAGTGAGCAAGACAAAGAGAATGAGAAAGAGAGAGAGAGAGAGAGAGAGAGATAGAGAGAGAGAGAGAGAGAGAGAGAGAGAGAGAGAGCGAGCAATATAGAAAGAGGGAGAGAGAGAAAAGAGAGAGCCTCTGTTTTTCATTAGAAACAATATTCTTTTTTTCACTATGCTTTTCTTGCGTATCAAACTTGATCCCCCGCAAAAGCGATGTGGCACACAGAAGCATATTTTCGGTTTTGTGTCCACTTCATGTGCCACATTTGCTGATCTGCGCATTGCAAAGTGGATGAAGTGCTGCTTCCGAGAGGGAAAATTATTTTCATTCAATGGCAGGTGTTTAACCTTGGAGGCTTGCTTGCCTTGTTCATCCCACCAAACCACCACAATTTGCGCCTCAGGTCGTCACGGTAACGGATGCCGTACTCGCCATTGGCTTGGTATTTAGGGGCCATTTCAAAATAATTTACACGAGATAAGAAATTACCGGAATGCTGCCAAGTACTCGGCATCCCCCATGGGTGGTTCCAGTCCTCCGGTGAAGGCCACATTGACGTTGAAGCCGGTACCGGGGCCGCTGCCAACCTAACGGCAAACACGAGTCGGCCATGAATTCTTCCAAAAAAATGTTTTATTTTGAAAGGGCCAGTGGTGTACCTCATCAGGTGCTCCACTTCCTGGGAAAAAGTTGCCATCGTCATAGCGATGTAAGGACAGGTAAAGAACGCTGGGGTCGGTGTAGAAAGCCTGCTGGGTCCCGTTGCCGTGGTGAACGTCCTGGTGATGCAAAACAAAAACGTCAACATCAGCTAACTTGGGCTAAAGAGCCATCACGACAAAAAAACAATGTAATCCCTTTTTCATGGCATCAAGTCATCATCCGTCAAGTATATTGCAGGTCATGGCCAGCGCTTTATCGGCACCCAAACAAGAAAAACCAAAACCCGAACAAATTTGGGAATGGCGCTCTACGTCATATTTTCAATTCCTGGATAAATTCGTGAATGGCAGTGAATGAGTTAAGATGGACACACTGAACCCCTCCAATTACTTATCAATCAGCTGGGAGTGTTTTCTTGAAATAATCAATTTATCAATTAATCGATTATTTGATTCTCATCTCATCTCATTTTCTGTACCGCTTATTCCTCATTAGGGTCGCGGGGGTTGCTGGTGCCTATCTCAGCTGTCTTCGGGCACGAGGCGGGGGACACCCTGAATTGGTTGCCAGCCAATCGCAGGGCACACAAAGACATACAACAGTCACTCTCACACTCACACCTAGGGACAATTTGGAGTAGTCAATCTGCCTGCCATGCATGTTTTTGGAGTGTGGGAGGGAAATGGAGGACCCGGAGAAAACCCACGCGAACATGCAAACTCCACACAGGGAGGCCGGACCGGGACGCGAACCGGCGACCTCTGCACGGTGAAGCCGGTGTGCTAACCACTGAACTACCGGCCATTGTCATGATCATTATTATTATTATTATTATTATTATTATTATTATACCTTTCATTTATAAGCGCCTTTCAAAACTCTCAAGGACACTTTGGCAGCCACACGCGCCAGCGTTCACTCAACCCAGCCTTGACTAGTCCATACAAGAACAAAGTAGTATGATTAAATTTATATTAAATTAAAATACACTATTGTAAATGTGTCCACTGTGAGACTAATAAATGCTAAGCTAAAATAATAATAATAATTATTATTATTTATTATTAATAGTAGTCATATTCTTATTATTTGATTTGATATTATTCGATTATTTGATTAATTGATAAATCAATTATTTGATGAACCAATTCATCAATTATTTGATTAATAGGAATCAATTAATACATGAGACAATTTATAAAGTAAGCAACTATTTCCCAAACAAAAAAATATTTTTTTGTTTTTAATAATAATAATAATAATAATAATAATAATAATAATAATAATAATAATAATAATAATAATAATAATACATTACATATTTACATATTTAGTTGTTATTTACTTTTTATTTACTATTTATGGACTTTTTATGTACCTATTTATGTATGTATGTATGTACATATGTATGTATGTACGTATCCAGAAAATCCTACTGGACCCTCTGCACCCTGCCCACCACCTTTTCCAGCTACTCCCCTCAGGCAGCCGCTACCGATCCATGCGCACCAAATCCAGCAGACGATACCAGTGCAGCGTGTTCTACCGGAAACAAATTCCTTGTGTGTTCTACATACTTGGCAATAAAGATGATTCTGATTCTGATTGTGATTCTGATTCTGATGTACTTATTTGTACCTCAACTGGGATCACCACCTTATCGTGGTGAGGCACTTTGCGCGTCTCCATGACCCCGAGAGCTATGTCGGCTGGAGTCTTGTACTCCTGGCAGGGTCACCCAAGCCGAACAGGTCGGAGGGTAGAGACCAGACAAAGAGTGATCCCAAATCCACACCCGGGGGTAGGCATAGGCGGAGTCCAACAAATCGGACCACCGGCAGCCCCCTGCAACTGCACTCACTTGAAGGTCGTCTTGAGTCCTCACTCATGCCACTGGAATACAGTGGGTGCGGCCAAGTATGTGGGGGAAGGAATTGCGCGCCCCGTCCATCACACTAAATCCACTCGTACCGCAGGTTTCAGCTTCTACCATATAAGCCCACTGGCGATAGGATAAAGTGACAGGGCAGGTCATGGATGTGACTGGAAGCTTCTAGCTTGATTCCTACACAGGGGCGGTACAGGATTGATGGTCGTTGTGAAGATGGGATGGAGCAACATTGTCCTTCGGCAGCATCTTGTGCATCTGAGCAGCCCTATTCAGGGTCCTTCCCCTTATAGGGGAAGGGTCTATTCGAATGTAAACATATGTACGTACGTATGTATGTACAGTGGTACCTCGGTTCTCGAACGCCTCACTGTTCGAACAAATCGGTGTTCGAACAAAATATTCCAGATATTCTTGCTTCGGCGTTCGAACATCAATCGGTGTTCGAACGCCAATACGACGCGTGAGGGCGTACGCGAGGGTGGGGAGCTGAGCGGCGCACGGGTGTATCGCTCTCTCCGTGACCAACTGTTGTCGCTAGCGGACGTGCTGCGTTTTGCTCGAGCGTTTAATATAGGTGTACGAAGAGTTTTAGCCCCTAATCATGCCTCCTAAGTGCTGCTTAAAGTGACAAAAGAAAAGTAGTGCGTACAACTATTGCATTTAAGAAAGAAATAATCGCAAAATATGAAGGAGGTGTGCGAGTGTCTGATCTGGCTAGGGAATACAGCATGGCGAAATCTACGATCAATACGATATTAAAGAATAAGGAGGTTGTGAAATCTAGTGATGTGACTGTGGTGGTGAGAGCAAGTGTCATTGGATAGATATTTGAAGAGAAAAGAACATCCTGTAGCCGAATCATCCATAGCTGTCACGTTCCGACCGAGAGTGACGGCAGCTGACTCGTCGGAACGTAGTGGAATGTTTGGGATCCCAAAGCAGACACCCAAGCAGGATGTTTATTCACAAATCAAAGAAAACACGGCGAGTAAGAAGGCAGGGGGTGATCCGACCCGCTTACTACGCCAAAAAGCAAATGGCACACGAGGGTGCAAAATTACGCAATCCCGGAAGATGACATACATTTACGGGACGCAGGGAAAATACCTCGGACCGGATACACTCGCGCATCGAAGGAAGAGTCCAGGTACGGTGGCGAGGTGAGGCAATCATCCGGCATTGGCAATGTGATCGCGAACGGTATAAATGCCCCGTGTCCGTGATTAGAGAATTGACAGCAGGTGGAGAACGGCCGGGAGAGGCAGCCCCGCCCGCCCTCCCCCGCTGTCAACTCGCAAGTGACAGGAGCAAAGAGGTGGTTTCGGTGTTCGAAAAAAAATCGCTTTTCGAACAGGGTCCTGGAACGAATTATGGTCGAGAACCGAGGTACCACTGTACATAAAAACACCACCCCTATACCCCCCAGAAAGCTCCCATTCGTTTGAAGAATGACTCGAATCCCAGATTCCGAATGAGAGCCGGTTCCGAGTTAAACAAACGGTCTGGTTTTAATGGACGCTCCCAAAAAACATCCCCGTTGTCTGGTGTCTGGTAGCACGACAAAGCGCCGTCGGAACGTCTCATACAGCAGACAGACGGACAGACCGAAAAGGAAATGGAAAATAAAAAGGGCCATCAAAGGCTTTTCCGAGAATAGTCCCGAGCCGCACGACAACGCTGCGCTCCACCTCCACGCAAACCGCGCCGTTGTCGTGCGCTCTTTAAAGCCTCTTTTTGGACGACATGTCCTGAAAAAATGCGACTAGTCATCATCTGTTTACGATTCTTTGGTGTGGCCACACGCTACACAACAATGGCAGGCGGGGAGGGAAAAAAAATCTAAAAATGAGGGCCTCGAAAACCGCCCCATCAGCTTTTTTTTGTTATTGAGAAAAATGATGAATCACAGTTTAAGCTTCACAAATGTGACTTTTTTTGTTTCATGTAGAATCTATAAGTTATTAAATGTTGGCGAATATTGAGTTTTAGGACTACATAAACATTCAATTCAGTGTAAGAAACCTTAGGCTCTCTTCTTTCATCAGAAAAAAACAGTTAATTCCTAACTTATATGGGTCTGGACTGATTTGAGGCCGTACAAAATACAATACGATACATATATATATATTGATTTCTATTAAAATTGGTTTTTATATTCATTTACAAATGCTGTGCTCCATTATTACGTTTTTATGCAGTTTATGTTGTAAAACACTTGAATAGTTATTTTCTAGACTTGAACGGATTAAAATATTTTACATTGATTAGAATAGAAAGTGATGTTTCAGTTTTTGAAGATTTATGAAACAGATTGTGGTCGAAATGTAATGTAGACAGCAGTACAAGAAGATGCAGCGCACGGTTAAAGTAAAGGTGGCAAAGGCCAAACAAGAGGCCTATGATGAATTGTATCCTCGGCCGGCCAGACTGATCTTTACAGGCTGGCGAAACAGAGAGACAAAGATGGTAAGGACCTGCAGCAGGTTCGGGTGATTAAGGATAGAGATGCCAATGTATTAACAGGTGCCAGAAGTGTGATGGCAAGATGGAAAGAGTACTTTGAAGAATTGATGAATGAGGAAAATGAGAAGGAACAAAGAGTCGAAGATGTGACTTTTGTGGACCAAGACGTAGCAAGCATTAGCAAGGATGAAGTGAGGAGGGCGCTGAAGAGGATGAAGGGGGGAAAGGCACTCGGGCCTGATGAGTTACCAATCGAGGTATGGAAGTGTCTTGGAGAGGTGGCGGTGGTGTTCCTGACTGGGTTATTCAACAAGATCTTAGATGGTGAACAGATGTCTGAAGAATGGAGACGAAGTGTACTCGTGCCCATTTTTAAGAATAAGGGAGATGTGCAGAGTTGTACTAACTACAGAGGAATAAAGTTGATGAGCCATACAATGAAACTCTGGGAAAGAGTAGTTGAAGCTTGTCACATCTCGTCGGCGTCCTGGGCGCGCCCCGCCCCTCCTGTCACCTCCTCCGCTGCTCCCTGGAGAGGGCCCCTCTCATCATCAAGCACCTGGGTTCCCACAGCTGATTGTCATTCCCTTGATTGTGCCTTCTGACTATATCTACCGATCGCGCAATACAGTCTCCGTCGGAGTATTCTGAAAGCCACCCTGTTACTTCCGTGCCGTCAGATCAGCTGTCACCGATCTCCCTCACTCACCTCATCCTGCTGTCATTTTTTCATGCGTGCCTCAGTAAAGACTTTTGTTCACGAGTATCTGTCTCGCCGTGTATTTTGGATCCACACTCCCCGCTTTCCTTTCGTCACTCGAGCCCTGCCCTCGAGCCTCCAGTGACGTGACAAAGCTAGACTAAGAGCAGAAGTGAACATTTGTGAGCAGCAGTATGGCTTCATGCCAAAAAAGAGTACTACAAATGCAGTGTTTGCTTTAAGAATGCTGATAGAAAAGTACAGAGAAGGTCAGAAGCATTGTGTCCTTGTAGATCTGGAGAAAGCGTATGACAGGGTGCCCAGAGAAGAGCTGTGGCATTGCATGAGGAAGTCTGGAGTGACGGAAAAGTATGTCAGAGCGGTACAAGACATGTATCATGACTGTAAGACAGTTGTGAGGTGTGCTGTCGGTGTGACTGAGGAATTCAAAGTGGAGGTGGGACTCCACCAGGGGTCAGCTCTGAGCCCCTTCTTATTTGCTATTGTGATGGACAGGCTGACAGACGATGTTAGACAAGAATCTCCTTGGACCATGATGTTTGCAGATGACATTGTGATCTGTAGCGAGAGCGGGGAACAGGTGGCAGAGAAACTAGAGATCTGCCCTGGAAAGGAGATGTCGGACGCTACAGATGACGGCTGAAGAAACCTTTTTATCGATGGACCACTCCTGTACGACTGAGAGCTTACACAGACCTGGAAAGGAGAGGAATGAAGATCAGTCGCAGCAAGACGGTATATATGTGTGAGAAGAGATAAAGAAGGTGGAGGATTTTAAGTACTTGGGGTCAACTGTCCAGAGCAATGGAGAGTTTGGAAAAGAGGTGAAGAAGCGTGTCCAGGCTGGCTGGAGCGGCTGGAGAAAAATGTCAGGTATGATGTGTGATAGAAGGGTTTCAGCTAGGATGAAAGGAAAAGTGTAAAAAGGTGGCAGAGAAACTAGAGATCTGCCCTGGAAAGGAGATGTCGGACGCTACAGATGACGGCTGAAGAAACCTTTTTATCGATGGACCACTCCTGTACGACTGAGAGCTTACACAGACCTGGAAAGGAGAGGAATGAAGATCAGTCGCAGCAAGACGGTATATATGTGTGAGAAGAGATAAAGAAGGTGGAGGATTTTAAGTACTTGGGGTCAACTGTCCAGAGCAATGGAGAGTTTGGAAAAGAGGTGAAGAAGCGTGTCCAGGCTGGCTGGAGCGGCTGGAGAAAAATGTCAGGTATGATGTGTGATAGAAGGGTTTCAGCTAGGATGAAAGGAAAAGTGTATAAAACAGTGGTGAGACCAGCCATGATGTTTGGACTGGAGACAGTGCCATTGAAGAAAAGACAGGAAGCAGAGCTGGAGGTAGCAGAGCTGAAGATGTTGAGGTTTTTTCTTTGGGAGTGACCAGGTTGGATAGGATCAGGAATGAGTACATTAGAGGGTCAACCCATATTAGAGGCTTTGGAGAGAAAGTCAGAAAGGCCAGACTGAGATGGTTTGGACATGTCCAGAGGAGAGAGAGTGACTATATCGGGAGAAGGATGCTGAGCCTTGAACTGCCAGGCAGGAGACCGAGAGGAAGACCGAAGAGAAGGTTTATGGATGTGGTCAAAGAGGACATGAAGGTAGCTGGTGTGAGGGAAGAGGATGCACAAAACCGGATTAGATGGAGGACATTGATTCGCTGTGGCGACCCCTGAAGGGAAAAGCCGAAAGGAAAAGAAGATTATTATTATTATTATTATTATTATTATTATTATTATTATTATTGTTATTATTGTTATTATACTATTCTGCCATTTCTATTGGGATGTTTAACATCCAAAAAGGCAAATTTTCGAGACATGGAACGGATTACAAAAATTTACAGTGATTATAATGGAAAGTGCTGTTTCGGTTTTCGAACACTTGCGTGTTTGACATCCAAAAAGGAAAATGATGGCGAAATGTGACTGTTTTGTTAACAATGGGTGCATAACGTAACCCCAGCCTCTCCTGTAGTGACTTAGAATATAGTGTGCCTTATATTTGGAAAATTTATATATATATATATATATATATATATATATATTTTTTTTTTTTTTTTTTCATGAATAGACGGTGTCCGGTGCACCTTATACATGTAACATCCGACTTAAGGCCGACTTATGACCACCCATACTTACGACCATGACCTGCAGACCCTATTTTTTAAATTGTAATTCTACGCTTGGCATCGCAACGCGCTAGCAGGCCGGCAACACGTACAACAATTGGCCAGCCAGCATCTCACTCTCGCACAGCAATCGACCGTGTGATGGCACCAGAGGGGGAGTTTTCGAGTCATTTAGCCTCTGAGTCTCTTTTCAACATTTTTAATGTATTTCGACTTACAACCATTTCGACTTACGGGCGTTTGGTCAGAACAGAACTCGGTCGTAAGTCGGATGCTACCTCTATATGAGAATAGTTTGAATAGAAACCATTCATTCACAACACTTATAGTCTAGTGCGCCTTATTCAAAATACGGTAGAGGAAATGAAACAGTGCCAAAATGGCCGACTCCCTATTTATTTATTTTCGGATGCAAAGACGAGACAGGACGTGTTCAATTTTTACATTTCCTTCGTTTTTTTTTTTAGCGCTGTTTTCCGTGGAACTTACCCAGTCGACGATGAGGATCTTGCTGACGTTGAGCCTCTGCTGCAGAAGTTTAGCGGCGATGGCCACCGAGTTGAAGTAACAGAATCCCCTGAGAACGGAGACAAGGAAGAATGATATGGAAAGAGGACGGGAGGTGTCGCGTGCGTTTGTTCCGTTGACTCACATCGGCGTGCTCTCCTCCGCGTGGTGTCCGGGTGGTCGTACAACAGCAAAACCGTTCTGGCGGACGACAACAAAGGCATTTAGGCAAAGTCAGGCCACCGCCATCTTGTTTTTTTTGTGGTCCCCACAAGGCGACTTTTTCTGATGGTGGCCGAAAATTTCAAAAAGTTCCATTTTCATCCATTGCCCTTGGGAAGCCGGTAAATTGTTCTCATCTCATCTCATTTTCCGTACTGCTTATTCCTCATTAGGGTCACGGGGGTTGCTGGAGCCTATCTCAGCTGTCTTCGGGCACGAGGCGGGGAACACCCTGAATTGGTTGCCAGCCAATCGCAGGGCACACAAAGACATACAACAGTCACTCTCACACTCACACCTAGGGACAATTTGGAATGGTCAATCCGCCTGCCATGCATGTTTTTGGAGTGTGGGAGGAAACCGGAGGACCCGGAGAAAACCCACGCGGGTCTGGGGAGAACATGCAAACTCCACACAGGAGGAGGCCAGAGCGGGACGCAAACCGGCTACCGGGCCGCCCCCCGGTAAATTGTTGTTTTTATAAATTAAAAAAAAAATAAAACAAATATTACCATAATAATAATAATACATTTAATTTCTAAGCATTTTTCAAAACTTTTTGGCTAAAAATCTTGACATGATTGAATATTTTTTTGTTGCTCGGCAACCAAAAATTCGAAATTCAGTCAAACCTGAGTTTTTAAACATCTCGGTTCTCGACCAATTCGGTTCACAACGAAAGATCTCTCTTTTTTTATGTCACGGTTTACAAACCAAAATGACTCAGCGTACCTGATTGCACCACCCGACTCCCCTCCGCTTCCTTATGTCACTTCCTGGTGTCACGTCTCATTGTGGCCGACGCATTATCCTCGTGTAGCGTTCCATTGTGAATCGACGTCTTTGTATTGTTCAATATCGTTAAAACCCATTTTTGATTACGTTGATTAAAATGGCAAATATTTCGGTTTTGTTAGAGGGTTAGGGAACATATTATGGTCGAAAACTTGACTGTATTCGGAAGACAATTTAAAGTGTAGTAAGTGGCCCTAAATTAAGACATATATTTGCATTTTGTTTTGTTTTTACTTCAAGAGTGGCTGCCTTTCCAGCAGCTCCTGTATTTTGTTTTTCTACTTCTTTTTTTCCTTTCCACTTCCTTTCATAAATTTGCTGCTGTGAAATGTAAATTTCTCCACTGCGAGACGAATAAAGGTACATCGAATCCAATCCAATATTGTCTGGCTCATTCACTGCCATTCCCGATTTTTTTATTCGGGATTTGAAAATATTACGTGGAGTGTCATTCCCAATTTTTTTCGGGTTTTGGTTTTTCTTGCAGGGGGTGCCGATAAAGTGCTTGTCAGACCTCTGGCAAGGTTTTTTCCCTTCCACGAGGGGGCATGATTTGCCTTTTGTCCACGTTAGCGCTTTATTAAAGCGCTACATGAATCACTATTTATGTATTGTATTGTATTTTGGACAGCCACCCCCAAGTTCAAGTTTAGATAACTACAGACCATGTAACTTAGGAATTAACTTTTTTAATGAAAGAAGAGAATCTAAGGTTTCTTACGCCATAATTTTTATGTCGTCCTAAAACTCAATTTGCAATAAAAATGACAAAAACGCTGGCACTGGAGTGGACACATTTTTTGCACATCGTGTGCCAGCATTTGTTTTTTTTTTTCCCACCCTCAAAGGCAAGTGTTTTTCGGGGACTCCCAGCGCTATAAGGGGGACATGAGATAAATGTCCAGGGTGATGTTAAGTGAGGCAAGATGGCCTAATGATGTTGAGCCAGCTGCTGTGGATTAGTAGCCAGTCGGGAGATTAGCCCACAGACAACTTGTACAGCTGCCTTGAAAACGGCTTCGTAAACCAAGACGGACGAGAGACGCTTGGTGACCAGGTTATTTTTCCAAGTAGCAGGAAAAATATCCACATATTGAATCGTAAAAAGACGATTTATGGCACTTCCTGTGGATGCCGACGGTTGTTAGCGCAGGTGGAATTTGCTTCTCGGATGACTAAAGTTTTGTTAGCTTGCGTGCGCCGGTGTCAACGCGTGTGTTAAAATTGGGTTAAACAGAGGGCGAGTCAACAGTCAAATTTAACAACCTTGTGTGGAAGTAGCAGGATGCTAAGCTAACGGTGACCGCCGAGTCTGACTTTGTGTACAACAGCTAATCTCATTTTAGTGTTGCGTTAGCTTACCGGAAACAATGCGCTAACGAACTCACCTTCAGTTCTCCTGACGCCACTTTAAAGACAAGCTCCACCACCGAGCCGACGGCTAATCGAGCTGCGCTGGACGAATGGATTTCGTTCCAAACGGTGTCGCTGTCCACCTGGCGGAAGATAAGAAATAACATTGATTTAAGATATAATATTGTATTGTGTACATCTGTACCCCATTGTGTACATCTGTACCCCATTTCAAGCTCAGATAACTCCAGACCCATACAACTCCTTATTAACTCTTTTTTTCTGATGAAAGAAAAGAGTCTAAGGTTTCAAACGCTGTGTTGAATGTTTATATCGTCGTAAAACACAATATTCTGTAAGTCCTGGAATTCAAATGACAATGACAAAAGCCCTGGCACTAGAGTGTACACATTTTTGCACATCATCTGGCAGTGAATGAGTCAATGTAAGTGGAAGAAGCTGTTTAAATGTCTTCTGGATTTGGTGCGCATGAATCAGTTGGTAGCGCCTGCATGAGGGGAGTCACTGGAAAAGGTGGTGGGCAGGGTGCGGAGGGTCCAGTAAGTGATTCTTGCAGGTGTGCAAGTGATATGAGTCGTGGGTTTTCACCGATTAGGCTCACGGGGCCTCGGAACAGCTCTGTGAATGGTTTTTTATTCTTCACTGAAGATAAAGAATCAATGACTGAATGTCATAGATTCTTTCACGTCTAGATATGCTGCTTTAAAGGACAACCGACGTCTCCGGACAAGTTGTGTCCATAATTTGCAAAATGGCTTCAAATGACTTCTACTGGGCGTATTTTAATAAGATTCCACCACATATAGCTATATTTTACGTTTTAAGACTCGCGCTGAACATTCAGGAAGTCTTGTTTTTGAGTTGGTGACGAGTCCGTACGTGACGTCAGAAAACGACCGCCTCCTGACCGTAAAAAAGACACATTGTAACGTCTTTCCTATCACGTCAATGTATTTTGCTGTACTGTTGTTTTTAAAAACCATGTCTTACACCCAAAAGCCGCCAGCAGAGGGAGGCAAACTCCATGGAAAGATAGTATCAGCTTGTGGAAACGAGCTGATTCATTCCTCACCGGAGCTGGTCGCCATTTTTCTGCCTCTTCTTGGGTGAGACATTCCCACCCGCCCGTTTGCCTCAAAATGGCCCAAATAAATTCTTTAATCGATTGCAAACATGTATGCTTTGCTCATCAGGACTATTTGAATCATATTCATAACTGGATGTGTAACAAGAAAGCATATTCTCCGAATCAGAAGCCATTGTTTTGATTCACAAGCAATGCAAGACGTCTTGGCGTGACGTCACGTCAGGGGGCGGGACTTTCTGAAAATGCCCAATTCGCAGCTCGTTTTTTTGCAGATTTTGGACACTTTAAGTCATTTTTACTGGCGTTTTGCATTTGACTAAAAATATCATGCTGCATGTTTTGGGTATTTTAGATGCTACAAAACGTTTTTCTGGTGTCAGTTCAAAAACAAAAAAGTGACGTTGTCCTTTAAATGTCATCAGAAAGATGACAACCATGGTAGTGTTTGGTAGCACAAAACAAAACTAAGCTAGGATGTTGACACGGTTAACCTCGACGGACTAGTTTTGCTGGTGAATATAAAAAAAGTCCTCATCAGCGTGGACGGATAAATACAGAGAGAACTTCAATCGGATATCATCAAGAGGCAACTACATCAACGACCATCACAAAGGTCAATAAAACGACTTTATTATCCAGTAGTTTATTTCTTTAATTACAATACAATAGCACATTTATCATACATAAAATAAGGTATATTTGGTGTGGTTTTAAGGCTTATTTAGTAGAAAATTATGTTTTATGGGGACCTGGGAACGGATTATTCTCATTTTTAATGGTTTCTTATGGGAAATAAATATTTGGAAGACAAACTTTTCGCCTTACACACACTTTTTGGGAACCAATTAAATTCGTAAACTGAGGTATCACTGTACTTTCAAATGTAAACGCCAAAAGCCTTCTGTGAACAATTTTTATTTTCCTCCCTCGGCTAATCATACGTACATTTTGTGTGTAAATTCTGCGTTGGATAACCGCAAGCGTAAACAAGCTCAAATGACGTTTACGCTGAGCTTGACTTCCATCTTGAAATTTTAGCTCAAAGATGAATATCTGAAACTTTTTCAGATGAATCCATCGCTGGCAAATTGCATCAATATAGTCTGTTTGTGTGAAGAGCTGGAGGGTGTTTTTTTTTTTTTTTTTTGAGGGGTGGGGCACCGGAATGGTGCTATTTTACCTCAAGGCCATAACTGCTGTTTACACATGCATCAGGTACTCAAAAAAAAGCAGGAGCATGCTGGTATGATGGAATGATGTTTCCCCACAGACTGACAGGCTAATTTCACCCCCACTCCGCAGCAACCCCCCTTTTCCTCTGTAAAAGAGCATGCACATTTCTTATGCATGTGTATGACAGGAAGACAACAATTTAGCCCCATTTGCCGTTCCAAAGAGCAGAACCGAGCTCTGGCTCTTATTGTTCCCACCGCAGCGAGCCGTAAAGGCCCATGGGAGCGATGGAGTGGTGGGGAGGGGTCAGGAAAGAGAGGTGGGGGGCAGCGAGAGAAGGATGGAGGTTCTTGGATATCGTAGGAGATGAAGAAAGATTTTGTTAATGGATGCGTGTGGGAGCATATCGGTAAAAAAAGGCATGGCGGCCCTTTTGGCCAGAATCCAAATGATTGTTGCGCTAATATTCCCGACACGCCGTTGGAAAAACAACACACGCTTGCACGCACACACCTTATACGTGCACGGCGCACATCTGCTTGCGATTACAAAACGCAGTGGAAAGGCCAGCAACAGCTTTTGTTGCCTCCGGTGCTCGAGGGGGCCATGTTTGTGTGTGCCGTAATGGAATTATTATTGAGGCGGTAGGGGGGGATGCGGAGTAAAACGGGGTGTGCTGCGATTTAGGCATTTATTTGTTTATCAAGAACAAGAAGAAATAAAAATTGATGTCGGAACAACACAATTTGGGTCATTGGCGTAAAAAAGGCCAGACGGGGCTTAATGATGGCGTTTTTTTAATGCGCGTTCCGTACTGTAGTAGCGCAAGTAATGACTTACCCCGACGCCTCCGCACGGTAATCTCACAAACGTGGGACTGGCGGAACCTGGGAACAAAGAAAAATGTGTTGGCAGGGGGGTTGTAATGATTTTCAAACTTGATGTAATGCTTTGAAGACGGTGAGAAAAAAAGGTTAGCAATTTAGCTAACATTTATGTTATTTTTACTTCGAACTAAAATGGCCGACTCCTGTTCAATTTCATGTGAAGATGGCCGCGTCCACAAGGGGTACAAGCGACCAAAAGAGTCGTCTATGTGACTTTCTAGAAGTTTCTGGAATAGTCTTGTTTTCACTAGAATTAGCCAGATTAGCGGTTAGCCTTGTTAGCTTCAGCTATTTCATCTGGTTCAGTGATCGGTTGTCTTAAAAGAGGGACTGACGGGGGAAGGATCATAATGATTTTCAAATTTGATATTACGCTCTGAACAGACTGAGGGAAAAAAAGGTTAGCGATTTCGCTAACATTTACGTCATTTTTGCCTGGTCAATATCACATAATGATAGCCGCCTCCACAAAGGGTCTAAGCGACTAAAAGAAGCGTCTATATGATTTGCCAGAATTCATTGGACTCATCATGCTTTCACCAGAATTCTTAGAGCGGCAAAAGTTGCAGATATAAACTAGCTTAGCGGTTAGCCTTGCTAGCTTCAGCTATTTCATCCACAATATTTCAGTGACCGGGACTGGCGTGAGGAGGGTCATCATGATTTTCAAGCCTAATGTTACGCTCAGAGTGAGAAAAAGAATGTTACCGATTTGGCAAAATTTATGTCATTTTCGTTTCGAACCAAAATGGCAAACTCCTGTTCAAATTCAGGTTAAGATGGCCACATCCACAAGTAGTCTATGTGACTACAACAGTCGTCTGTGTGACTTTCCAGAAGTTTTCATCTCGCTTTCACTAGAATTTTTAGAGCGGCAAAAGTTCCAGATACAATTATAAACTAGCTTAGCGGTTAGCCTTGCTAGCTTCAGCTATTTCATCTACAGTATTTCAGTGATCGGTTGTCTTAAAAGAGGGACTGACGGGGGAAGGCTCATAATGATCTTCAAACTTAATGTTACGCTCTGAACAGAGTGGAAAAAAAAGGTTAGCGATTTGGCTAACTTTTACGTCATTTTCACAAAATGGCCGTCAAATCCTGTTCAATTTGACGTTATTATAGCCGCGTCCACAAGGGTTCCAAGCGACTTAAAGACGCATCTATATGACTTTCCAGAAGTTTTTGGACTCATCTCGCTTTCTACAGAATCGGTAGAGCGTCAAAAGTTACAGACACAATTATGTAAGAGCTTAGAGGTTAGCCTTGCTAGCTTCAGCAATTTCCATCTACAGTATTTCAGTGATCGGTTGTCTTAAAAGCGGGACTGGCGCGGGAGGAACTCATAATGATTTTTTAACTTGATGTTATGCTCTGAACAGAGTGAGAAAAAGAATGTTAGCAATTTGGCTAATGTTTACGCCATTTTCGCTCTGAACCAAAATAGCCGACTCCTATTCAATTTCACGTTATAATAGCCGCGTCCACAAGGGGTCCAAGCGACTAAAAGACACATCTATATGACTTTCCAGAAGTTTTTGGACTCATCTCGCTTTCTACAGAATCGGTAGAGCGTCAAAAGTTACAGATACAATTATGGAAGAGCTTAGTGGTTAGCCTTGCTAGCTTCAGCAATTTTCATCTACAGTATTTCAGTGATCAGTTGTCTTAAAAGAGGGACTGGCGCGGGAGGAACTCATAATGATTTTCAAACTTGATGTTACGCTCTGAACAGAGTGAGAAAAAGAACGTTAGCAATTTGGCTAATGTTTACGCCATTTTCGCTCTGAACCAAAATAGCCGACTCCTATTCAATTTCACGTTATAATAGCCGCGTCCACAAGGGGTCCAAGCGACTAAAAGAAGCATCTATATGATTTTCCCGAAGTCATTGGACTCATCTCGCTTTCACCAGAAATTTTAGAGCGGCAAAAGTTCCGGATACAATTACAGACTAGCTTAGCGGTTAGCCTTGCTAGCTTCAACTATTTCATCTACAGTATTTCAGTGATCGTTTGTCTTAAAAGCGGGACAGGCACGGGAGCAACTCATAATGATTTTCAAACTTGATGTTACGCTCTGAACAGAGTGAGAAAAAGAACGTTAGCGATTTGGCTAACGCTTACGGCAGGGGTGTCAAACTCCGGTCCTCGAGGGCCGGAGTCCTACACGTTTTCCAAGTCTCCCAGGTGTGTTGCAACAGGGAGGGAGTTTGACAGCCCTGGCTTACGCCATTTTCGCTCTGAACCAAAATGGCCAACTCCTGTTCAATTTCATGTTATAATAGCAGCGTCCACAAGGGGTCCAAGCAACTAAAAGACTCGTCTATATGACTTTCCAGAACTTTTTAGAGTCATCTCACTTTCACTGGAATTTTTACAACGGCAAAAGTTCCAGATAATATAACCTATCTTAGCAGTTAGCCTTGCTAGCATCAGCTATGTATTCTGGATCAGTGATCGGTTGTCTTAAAAGAAGGATTGGCGGGGGGGAAGGGTCATAATGATTTTCAAACTTGATGCTATGCGATTTGGCTATTTGGCTAACGTTTACGTCATTTTCGCAAAATGGCCGACTCCTGTTCAATTTGACGTTATAAAAGTTATAATCCATAAGGGGTCCAAACAACTTTGTGACTTGATGAAGTTTTTGTAAACTAGCTTAGCGGTTAGCCTTGCTAGCTTCAGCTATTTCTTAAAAGAAGGATTGGCTGCTTTTTTTGTGAACTGAATTAGATTTAGTTTCGTGGTCAAACCGAATGTATGTTTCGGTGCGTCACTCACAGTCCAGCTTGTGCCGTAGCGGGTTGGTTCCGTAGAGCAGAACGTGGTCTTCGGAGTGCACCGTCTGGAGTTCCTCCAGCGTGGCTTTCCTTCCCCGGATGCACTGGACACAAAGATAGAAGACAAGAAATGAGTCAGCGGTTTGCTTGTCAGCACTTGTGACCATCCGCCGTATCAAAGTTCTTGTCAAAAAATGATGCAACAGGCGCACGACGAGGCGCATAATGAGGCGTACGCAGGTGGCGATCATCCGTCGGGCAGGTGGACAGTCTGGAGAATCAGTATCTAGTGGTGTCAGGTGAACTTCAAGGCAGAATTTGGAAGTCTCCTTCTGTTTCACGAATTTGGGGAGGGCAATATTTCGCCATAACTGGCAAAACACTGCCCCCTATTGGCGAAAGCCACAATTGCTCCCTGGAGTTTAATCAGCTCAAATATTTTGAAAATGCAAATCCGCCTTTTTGCCTGCCATTCCGTGGACCAAGCGCTGCCGTACCTCGCAGTGGCCCCTGAGGCCCGTTTCCTGAAGACGCGACCAGATGCTTTGGATGCGGCCCGCATGCTCCGGGTGGCTGTTGGTGTTGCCACATATGCACTGGTGCTTCTGCATCAAGGAGTCGTACACCAGACCTGGACAACCAACAGCGCCCCCGTTTAGTGCCAAAACTTCAAATAAATAAAACAAAAACAAACAAAGGAACAAATGAAATAAATAATCAAACAAATAAATAAATACAAGAAACCATAATAATAATACTAATACTACTACACTGCGATTGGCTGGCAACCAATTCAGGGTGTCCCCCGCCTCGTGCCCGAACACAGCTGAGATAGGCTCCAGCACCCCCGCGACCCTAATGAGGGATAAGCGGTACGGAAAATGGATGGATGGATACTACAACAACTACTACTACTAGTACTACTTCTAATAATACTACTACGACTACTACTACTACTACTACTACTACTATAATAATAATAATAAAAGGACTACTACTACTAACAATAATAATAATAATAATAATAATAATATTATTATAATATAATAATAATAATAATTATTATTAGTATTATTATTATTATTATTAGTATTTTAGCTTAGCATTTATTAGTCTCACAGTGGACACATTCACAACAGTGTATTTTAATTTAATATAAATTTAATCATACTACTTCGTTCTTGTATGGACTAGTCAAGGCTGGGTTGAGTGAACGCTGGCGCGTGTGGCTGCCAAAGTGTCCTTGAGAGTTTTGAAAGGCCCTTATAAATGAAAGGTATAATAATAATAATAATAATGACAATGACAATAATAATTAAAATAAAAATATTATTATTATTATTATCATTAATAGATTAGCCTTTATTAGTCTCACAGTGGAGAAATTTACAATAGTTTATTTTAATTTCATATAAATGTAATATTACTACTACTAATAATAAAATAGAATAATAATAATAATAATAATAATAATAATAATAATAATAATAATAATAATAATAATAATAATAATATAGGGCATCGCACAAATCCTAAAAACATGGCTGTGGGAACGTTAGGATGGCAAATAACCACTAGATGGCAGGAGTGGCTTTTAAACAGATCTTGTTGAACTGAACGCCATGAAGCAACATCAAGAGTTCCCGACCAAATGGCCCACATAATAATAATAATAATAATAATAATAATAATAATAATAATAATAAATAATAATAATAATACAGCAGACTGATCAGACCGCCCCCCCACCCTCCTCCTCCATCACACCTGTTGTGAAACGTGGCTTGACCGCCGGCTCTTGCACTACCATCATGGGGAAGGAAGGTGAGGCCGGAGACGACTGCGCCCTGGAAAGGGGGCGGTGGCCCGCCAGGCTGACCGACAAGCCGGCCGCCTCCATTGACGCCCGGTAGCTCCTCAACTGCTGGATACGTTGCTGCTCCAACAGCAGAGCCTGCTGCTTTCACACACACGCGCACGCACACGCACAACCAGTACATTAGCATGCCTGGTGGGAATGACACGTTATCTGTGTTGCCATAAGATGGCACCCTGGGCACACATTCAAATCTGTGATGCCAGATGGTGGCTGCTTAAATGATGATTGAAAGAATCTTGTCGGAAATGCAAACACACAAGTTCAAGTTTGAGCAAATGCGTGGCAAAGTGAAAAAAAAAAAAAATGGGTCAAACCCTAATTTGGTTTATTTATTTATTAACATCTTTATTTATGTAAATAAATTGTTTATTTTCATTAATCATCTTTTTAAAATATTTCATATTTAAATCTTTATACTTCTGAAGATGGACGTCACTGATTCGCTATGGCGACATCTTGACGGGAAAAGCCGAAAGGAAAAGAAGAACATTTATTTATCTTTAATTATGTATTTATTAACATATTTACTTCAACTCCATTTGGATTTGATTGGATTGGATTTGCCTTTATTAGTCTCGCAGTGGAGAAATTTACATTTCGGAGCAGCAAAGTGATGAAAGTATTTATATATATGTATATATTTAAAATATTTATTTATTAATTGTTAGTTTGTGTATAGAATATCAAATTATTTATTTGTTATTTAAAATATTTTTTTAAACTATTTAAATGTGTTGTTTATTTATTTAAATTCATTATTTATCTTTATTTTTAAAAATGTTTATTTATTTGTTTGTGTATAGTATAGGCATTTATTTATTTATCTAATATTTATATCTATTTAACTGTATTTATTTAAATGTGTTGTTTATTTATTTCAATTCATCATTTATCTATTTAAAATCTTTATCTAAAATCTTTAGTTAGTTAGTCATTTATATATTTATTTATTTGATTTGGTTGTGTATCTCCGTTTATTTATTATTTAAACTCTATTTAAATTTGTTGTTTATTTATTTAAATTCATTATTCATCTATTTAGATGTTTATTTGTTTGTGTATAGTATATCCATTTATTTATTATTATGTATTACGTATATTTATTTAAACTCTATTTAAATGTGTTGTTTACCTATTTCAATTCGTTATTTATCTCTTTAAAATTTTTATCTAAAATCTTTATTTATTTCTGTATTTATTTATTTATGTATTTATTTGTGGAGAGTATAAACTTATGTATTCAATATTTAAAATGTATTTAAACTATTTATTTAAATGTATTTATTTATTTAAATTCATTATTTATCTATTTAAAATCTTTAATGATTTAAAAAAATGTATTGATTCATTTATTTAGTTAGTTGGTTCAGTATTTTTATTTATTTATTTATTTATTTATTTATTTATTTATTTATTTATTTATTTATTTATTTTTGGGTATTGTATATCTCAACCACATCTCATGGAAACGTCATCCAAGTATCGGCGCCTGATGGGACACATTTTCCACTCCATCAGTCAAGTCATCAAGCACTCCGGCGTTGCCATCCCGACAGGCGTGTCGGCTTACACCGCGGGCGCCATGGCGACAGGCGAAGGAGCGCCTGATTGAATTTGGCTGGCCACGCCGGGATGGGCGAGACAGGAACAGAATGCGTTTGCAGAAGAGTCTGCTGGGGCGTAAAGATGTCATCGGCCATGTTTGATACAAGTGCCATTTGTTGAACATTTTCTAGGATGTCACGCATTCTGTCCATCTTAGACAGATATTCCGAATCTTTGGGCTGCGGAAAGCCGGTAAATGTATTAGAGTGATACCTCGGTTTACGAACGCTTTAGCTAACGAACTTTTCGCCTTACGAACATTAAATTCACGAGAATATAATCTTGGCATACGAACTAGTTTTCGGGAAAACAGTTTTCGGCGGAAGAAAACCAAACCACACGGCCGAACAGCGCCACCGTGGCTACTTTTCCACACCCATTTTCTCTGAGTGCATACGTGGTTTGCTATCGAGTGGATACTTTTGCTTTTTTAGGACCGAAAAAGACCCCACCACAGGCTAGTGTTGAGCCGAAGAGGACACAAAACAAAATTACAGTCGAGCAGAAGAAACACGAACGAGGTGTGCGTTTGTGTGACTTAGCGTCCCAGTGCCAGTATGCTAAGTCGACCATTGCTACGTGTGGCTAAGGGTGTTTCTGCGTTGTCTAAGCAACGGTCTCAGGCAATGGAAGAGGTTGAAAAACTTCTGTTGATTTAGATTAAGGAAAAGCAGCTAGCAGGAGACTGTGTGAGTGAGGGTATTATCACCGAGAAAGCACAGCAACTTCACTCGGATATCATCAAGAGGCAACTACATTAACGACCATCACAAAGGTTAATAAAACCACTTTATTATCCAGTACAGTTTATTTCTTTCATTGCAATCCAACAGCACATTTATTATACATAAAATAAAGTGTATTTTGCGTAGTTTTAAGGCTTATTTAGTAGAAAATTATGTTTTATGGGAACCTGGAAATGGATTACTCTCATTTTTAATGGTTTCTGATGGGAAATTAATGTTTGGAAGAGACACTTTTTGCCTTACACACACTTTCTGGGAAACAATAAAGTTCATAAGCCGAGCTATCGCTGTATATGTTTTTGTCTTCTGATTATGATTACTTGAGGCTCACATCAACATCCACACAGAAAGTCCAGAGCTGAAAAAGTTGTTGATCGGCAGGCAGAAGCGTTGAGCGATAGATAAATCACCGTGCTCCCGCCTTGCATCATTTTCCTTGGCAAACGAAAGCGAGAGTGTAGTCATAAAAGTGTGAGTGTGCTGCTTTATTGTCCATCTGCCAGGGATGTCTGTTTCCTCCCACAGACTTCCGTTTTTTAAAAGAAAAAAAAAAACATTCAGCCGTAGGGAAAACTAAAATCAGTGTTGCATAATAAGACGGAAAACGTATCCCCTTATACCGATATGCATCTGCGGAACTGCCGCGGCTTGGATTTGAAGTGGATTTACGTCGCTAACGCATTTGATTTGCTAATAACAAAAAAAATTATCCATGGCCTGGACAGGAGTGCGCCATTGTTTGATATGAAGTGGGTATTAGCGGGTATCATCAAAACAAAGGCACAGCTCAATGTGCTAAATGTGTATGTGGAACTGTCGCGGCTTGGAATTGAAGCGGATTGACGTGGGACAGGAGATGTGAAACAGTCTGTTTTCGTCAATGGATGGTACAGCATTGTGATTGCTTTTAATAATAATACATTTCATTTAGAAGTGCCTTTCAAAACTCTCAAGGTCACTTTACAGTCACAGGACCCGTTTTTTTCTATGGGTGAGCAGCGGCAGCCACACGCGCCAGCGTTCACTCAACCTGGAATAACTTAAATAGATAGCAAGCTAGCCAGCTTGCTAATAACTAGCCAGATAGCCAGCCAGCTAATCGATAGCCAGATAGATAGCCAGATAGCCTAAAAGCTAGCCAGATAGCTAGCCAGCTAACAGATAGCCAGCTAGATAGCCAGCCAGATAGATAGTATAAATAGCTACGTGTACACAGTGTCGTAAAAAAAAAAAAAAAACACAAAAAAAAACATTCGTAGTAGCGTTACACAAACATGGATAATCACACGACCGAGGAAATATAATAATAATAATAATAATAATAATAATAATAATAATAATAATAATAATAATAATAATACATTTAATTTCTAAGCGTCTTTTAACATTTAGCTTGTAGCAGACGTGTGCACATTTTTAGCATGACATCCCTGATCCACTGGTGAAAAGGACACTTTGATCCTCTCCTCTTTCATCTAGAACTGCTTCATATAACAAAGAGGGTCTGTGTCTTTTGTGTTGTGTCACAGTATTTGTTATTTAATTAGTTTTTTGTTGTTGTTTTGACTTCAAGGTGGCGCCGCGAGAGTGGCTGCCTTCACAGCAGCTCCTGTATTTTGTTTTTCTACTTCTTCCTTTTCCTTTCTCTTACTTTCATCACTTTGCTGCTGTGTAATGTCAATTTCTCCACTGCGAGACTAATATAGGCTAATTCAATCCAATACAAAAATGGTGAAATGAGATTGAGTCCTCACCTGCTGGAAGAGGAGTTCCTGCTCCGCCTGCCTCGCCTCCTGCTCCTGAAGGTCAAGGGGCTCTTGCTTGATGTCCACGGAGGATGAGGAGGTCGAGGATAAGAGCCCCTGATGCTCCCTCAGTTCCTCTTCCGTCTCCTCCGGGTGACTCTGGTGCTGCCTGGACGACACGGGCGCCGCCGAGCCGGCGACTGGGCTCTGCTCGCTCGGTTTAGACATCATCTGAGCAGAAAAGAAAATGTGGGAAATATAACTTGGCCGCATTATTTGTCACTTTGTCATGTAAATTTTTGTATGGCTGTGCAAGAGAAGCAAGTTGGGAGTTTTTTAAGACGTATTGTTTTGCCTTAGCTTCGCCTCATCAAAGCTTGCTTAGCTTCAAGCTAACAGATAATGGGAAACACCAATGGCTCGCAAGCAAAATTAGCATAGCAAATCGTTATGAGCCTGTTCCCACAATTCATGTTTTGTTTCCAGACTCCTGAGAGAATCTCTGTGTTTCATTCCAAATTATGTATGACAAACTTGTCCAGGCCTGCATCAAAGCAAACAGGAAAATGAAAGTACAGGAAATCAAAAACAACAAAATTTAACATCTATACATCTATCAATCTATCTATCTATCTATCTATCTATCTATCTATCTATCTATCTATCTATCTATCTATCTATCTATCTATCTATCTATCTATCTATCTATCTATCTATCTATCTATCTATCTATCTATCTATCTATCTATCTATCTATCTATCTATCTATCTATCTATTTATTTATTTTTCTGTTTTTTTTCTTTTTATTTATCTTTCTGTTTATTTATTTATTTACTTATTTACATATTCACACATTTATATACCTATGTATTTATCTTTTTGTTTATGTATGCATTTATTTATTTATCTTTCTGTTTATTTATTTACTTATTTACATATTCACATATTTACATATTTATATATCTTTTCATTCATTCATTCATATTTATTTATGTATGTATGTATTTATTTTCTGTTTATTTATGTATTTATTCATGTATCTTTCTGTTTATTTATTTACTTATTTGCGTATTTACATATGTATGTATTTATTTATTTATTTGACAGTTTATTCATTTATTTATTTACATATTTACATTTATTCACATTTATTCGTGCATTCATCTATTTATTTTTTGTTTTATCTATGTATTTTCTTTATTTGACAGTTTATAAACACAAAAGTAGGTAGAGGAAATCATTTTCTGGTTTCTGTTATTTATTTATTTGCTTATTTATTCATTTTTCTGTTTTTGTATTTGTCTGATTTTTATTTTTCTATTTATTTATCTTCCAGTTTATTTATTTACTTATTTGCATATATATTTATTTATTTTACAGTTTATTCATTTCTTTATTTACTTATGTACATATTCACATATTTACATATGAGTTATCTTTTTATTTATTTATTTGCGAATTCATTTATTTTTCTGTTTTTTTCTATTTATTTATTTATCTTTCTGTTTATTTATTTACTTATTTACATATTCACACATTTACGAACTTATTTATTTATCTTTCTGTTTATTTATTTACTTATTTACAAATTTGCATATATATTTATTTATTTTAAATTTCTTTATTTTACAGTTTATTCATTTATTTATTTACTTATTTACATATTCACGTTTACATATTTATTTATTCTTTCATCTTTCATTTGTTTATTCATCTTTCTACCTGTTTATTACATTTTAGTTATACATGTATTTATGAATTTGTTTGTTTAACTTTCTGTTCATTCATTCATTCATTCATTCATTCATTCATTCGTTCGTTCGTTCGTTCATTCATTCGTTCATTCAATCATTTATTTGCTTATTTGTGTATCAATTTATGTATGTATTTATGTATGTCTTCTTCTTTTCCTTTTGGCTTTTCCCTTCTAGGGGTCGCCACAGCGAATCAGTGTCCTCCATCCTCAGTGGTTTGATTTGCATGTTTGTTTTGGCCAAGCTTTTACGTCGGATGCCCTCCCTGACACAACCCTCTGTATTTATCCGGACTTGGGACCAGCACAAGAAGACACTGGCTTATGTCCCCTTGTGGCAACAGAACAAGCAAAAGGCTCCCAAACACAAATTTTAAATACTGATATGTTTGTCATATTAACACTACAACTGTTGAATTTCCCTAAATTCCAATAAAACACCAGAAACGGAAAACGACCGATTGTACTTTTTTTGAGAAGGGGGAGAACCTGAAGTTTGCAGTTTGCATTTGTACTACAGTATTCGTGTTTCGTCTGTCTTCAAACTTTCTATGTATTTACTTATTTATTTGAAAATCTGCGTGATTAAGAAAGGAGTGTGTCATGGAGTCTATCCGAAATGGAGCGGCTGAGTGTTTTTGCGCCTGCAACCCACAAGCGAGCATGCATGCACACGTCGACACGCATGCACGCACGCACATTTGGCTGGCACATCGCCCAGGGAACAGTTCATTGACGTCAGAGCGCAGCCTCTTGCCTCATTCCCGTCGCCTCTTTTCCAAACAAAGTCAAAACAGCCATTCACTCCCGCAACGTCACTTTGCACTCATCCTCGCTAACTCGCCTTTTGCCTTTTCGCGCTCCCCTAACCGCCTCGTACTAGATCATGTCCCAAAAAAATGAAAAGAAAGACCAGGCTATGTTTTTTTTTCATAAGAAAAACAAAAACATGTCTTTCTACTTTTTTCCATTGTTGCCTATCGAGAAGTACAACATGAAGTAATTGTCATTCGAAAATTCCACTGGTGAAAAGGAGGCTTTCATTCTCTCCTTTTTCATCTAGAATGGATTCACGTAATCAACCGATAAAAAGGTTTCTTTGTACTTTGTACTTCTTTGAAGGTGTCGGACGTTTTGCCTCTTATCCAAGATGCTTCATCAGCAAACTAAAGTCTTTTGCTGGTAGTTTCGGCCCTATATATATATATCCCTACTGTCCAGACGTGGCGGTGCCAGACTCTGCTATGATTGGTCCCTGCTCTCAGCTTGGGGGGAGCAGAGGACTACTCCATGCAGCTCCAGTGATGTTCTCACTGATTATGGGGCAAATGGGGCAATCAGGCCGGTTGTAGATCTCATACTCAGGCAGGACAATAGAAGTAATCAGTCAAAGAAGTACAGATGACGGCTGAAGAAACCTTTTCATCGATGGACCACTCCTGTACAACTGAGAACTTACATGGACATATTCATGTAGTCAAGTGTTTGTCTTGTACTCAAACATTATAGAGGACAGGTAACATCTGACTTACAACCAGCTCGACTTACGACCACCCGTACTTACGACCATGACCTCCAGACCGTATTTTTCTAAGATTTTAATTCTACGCAACGTGCTAGCAGGCCGGCAGCACGTAGGACAATTTTACCCCGGCATCCAGCATCTCACTCTCACATAGCAATCAACCGTGTGATGGCACCAGAGGGGGGGGGGGGAGTTTGCGTGTCATTTAGCCTCTGAGTCTCTATTCAACATTTTAAATGGATTTCGACTTTTGACCATTTGGTCGGAACGGAACGGGGTCGTAAGTCGGATGTTACCTGTACATGGGGAAAGTCGTTATGATTGTACAACAGTCAATGTTTTTATATTCCTGTTGTTTATTATTTTGCTCTGCGTTGACTATTTTGTGAAGTGCTTTGTTACAGCTGCAGCTGTTGTGAACGCTCCCCCCTGTGCCGCTGCCTCTACAGCAGCCCCTAACCCTTTTTAAATCCCTCTCCGTTCAACTACAGTAAAGTCTCGTTATATCGATATTCAAGGGAGTCCGAAAAAATATCGATATAACCGGGACTATCGATATATCCGACCCTGTTTGCATGTAATTTTCTCCGTGCGTGCATAGAAATAGTATCGATATAACCGGGACTATCGATATATCCGATAACGATATAACGAGACTTTACTGTATTTTGTTTATTTTATTTCCATTATGCATAGAATACTTTGTTTTTATCTTTTTGCTGCTGTGAATTGCAAATTTCCCCATGGTGGCACGATTAAAAGCTTTCTGATTCTGATTCTGAAAAATATATCTGTATCAACTTCAAACAGCTAAATAACAAGCGTTTAGTGATGAAAAAAAAAAACAGAAAAAAAACGTCCAATGTGAACAGTGAACAATTTCACTCCATGAGGCCTTCCGGTAATAATTTCAAGACTAAAGACCCTAAGACACACACACACACCCCTTGTCCCCCCTCTCCCTCCTACAAAGCAACCATGTCCTTTATCCTAACACTCATTTACACCTCGCATATATTGTACACACACACGCCCACCATGATTAGGGTGACTCATATTTCCTGGAAGTCATACACAGAAGCAGCATCGCCGGGAGAACAGTTGCCATGGTGACCGAGAGAAAACACACGCTCGTGCACAAAATGCTCAGGAGACTTTTTTGATCGCCCGATTTACATTCAAAGACATTTGGGCATCACTCGCACGAAGATGAAATATGTGAATTTGTTCATTGTTTCATCATTCAATAAAAAAATTATATAATAATAAAAAAATGTAAGATGGCCCCAGCTTGTGTTTAAAATATAACTTAAAAAAAAATATATATATATAAACTAGAGGGGGATAGATGAGTGGATAAAACAATTAACAAATAACAACATAAATAAAATAAATAAATATGGAAAACAAAAAAGTAAATACACAAACAAAAACTAATAAACAAATAAATAAGTGCACAAAGAAATGAATAAAATAATGAATTAATTGGTTGTTTAATTAATGAATGTATTAATTAATAAAAAGATTAATATTAAAGTTAAATAAATAAACAAATAAATACACAAATAAATAAATACACAAATAGATAGATAGATACATAAATAAATAAATAAAAGAATGAATAGATAAATAAATAATAAATACACACATAAATAAATAGATAAATAAAAATTAGATAAAGACATCAATAAAGACACAAATAAATAAATAAATACACAAATAGATAAATGAATAAATAAATAGATAAATAAATACATAAATAAATAAATAAATAAACACACTAATAAATAAATAGACAAATAAAAACTAGATAAATACATAAACAAATAAATATATAAACAGACAAAGACATAAATGAATAAATAAATAAATACATAAATGAATAAATAAATAAAAAAATACACACATAAATAAACAAACAAATGAATAAATAAATAAATTCATAAATAAATAAATAAATAATGTCAAATTAATTTTTGTGTGTGTCATTTTTGGTTCTGGCCCCCGGGCCTCGAGTTTGACACCTGTGACTTAAAGGACAACCGACGTCTCCGGACAAGTTGTGTCCATAATTTGTAAAATGGCTTCAAATGACTTCTACTGGGCGTATTTTAATAAGATTCCACCGCATATTGGATTGGATTGGATATGCCTTTATTAGTCTCACAGTGGAGAAATTTACATTTCACAGCAGCAAAGTGATGAAAGGAATGAAAGTAGAAAAACAAAATACATGAGCTGCTGGAAAGGCAGCCATTCTCACGGCGCCGTCTTGAAGTCAAAAGAACAAAAAAAAGTAAATAACAAATAATATGACAGCATAGAGACAATATGACAAAACAAAGACACAGAGAGACATTCATTCTTCAGGACTTGCTGTACCCTCTTTGTGATGACTGAAGCAGTTCTAGATGAAAGAGGAGAGGATCAAAGCGTCTTTCCACCAGTGGATCAGGGACATCATGGTGGAATGTGCACGTCAACTACAAGCTAAATGTTGAAAGCAAACACGCAGCTGTAGCATCCATTGACGAAAAGAGATTGTCTCACATCTCCTGTTCCACATAAATCTGCTTCAATTCCAAGCCGCAACAGTTCCACATACGCATCGGCGCTCTGCGCTGACGCTCCTTTCTTCTTATCGCGGGTTCCCCAAGCCATGCATCCATCTAGCCGCAGACTGTCCAACAGCACTGACCTTTCCGCTAAACAAAGCGGGGCTGTGAAGATGCTGCCCATTACAGGCGCAAAAAAGCACAATGGCCCCTTTGGTGTCCAGCGATGGCAGTCGAATGGCTCCGACATTCCTCCCATTCAAAAACAGTACTGGCATATTCATGCTGCCGAAAAAGCACAACCGCTCAGCACAGTCTCCTCCTTGATGAATGTCGTGGTCAAAAATGCTGAAAAACAATCTGTATCCATGCCACACGATGCACAACAACACAAAGTGACAAAAGAAAACACAAAACAAGACAAAAACAACCAAAAAAAGCAAGGCTCATGAGAGCACTTGCTGAGGCTGCCTACTCGGGCGCCATCTTGGACTTCATATATAGCTATATTTTACGTTTTAAGACTCGTGCTGAATATTCAGGAAGTCTTGTTTTTGAGTTAGTGACGAGTCCATACGTGACGTCACGAAAGGAACGCCCCCTGACCGAAAAAAGACACATTGTAGCAGTCCTTCCATCACGTCAATGTATTTTGCTGTACATGTTTGGTCTGAGAACCGCGTTGCACCCAAAAGCCGCCAGAAGAGGGCATCCAAGCTCCAAATAAGGAATTTATCAGCCTGTGAAAGCGGAGGTGGCCACTGGAGGTCGCCATTTTGTGCCTTTTTTTTTGGTGACAGATTTTCCCCCAATGTTGCCTCAAAATGGCACATATAATTCTTTAATCGATTGCAAACATGTATGCTTTCCTCTTCAGAACTATTTGAATCATATTCATAACTGGATGTGTAACAAGAAAGCAAGACGTCTTGGCGTGACGTCACGAACTGGGGGCGGGACTTTCTGAAAATGCCCAATTTGCAGCTCAATTTTTTGCAGATTTTGGACACTTTAAGTCATTTTTATTGGTGTTTTGCATTTGACTAAAAATATCATACTGCGTGTTTTGGGTATTTTAGATGCTATAAAACGTTTTTCTGATATCAGTTAAGAAACAAAAAGGTGACGTCGGTTGTCCTTTAAATGATCAAATAATAATCATCGTTCATTTTGTATTTTAAGATTCGTGCTGAGCTGATCTAAATTGACCCAGTTAAGGTCATATCTGAAGTGTGTTGATGCGAGTCGCCGTTACTTTGTTGATGATGTGCTGCTGTTGCTGGAACTGTTGCTTGTGCTTCTCCAGGAATTGCTGGTGCTGCTGCTGGACCACCAGCTGCTGCAGGGCCTGGGGCTGAGTGCACTGCTGCTGCGGCAGCGGCGCCGACTGTGTTCGACCCAGGGGGTGATGGCCGCGCGCCAGCTTGGACATTGGAGGCAACGGCAGCGCCAAGCCGCTCAAGCCCGCTGCCGGGCACAAAAAGGAAAAGCCACGGTTGGTTTTGGCCGCATCTGACAGAAATTAAAGTTTTCTTACTGGTTTAAGATCAGATAAGATACAATACGATAAGGTACGATAAGGTACGATAAGGTACGATAAGATACAGTAAGGTACGATAAGATACGGTACGATCCGCTACGATAAGGTACGATACGATAATATATGATAACATATGATAAGATACGATACGATAAGATACGATAGGGTATGATACAGTACAATAAGGTACACTAAGATACAATACGCTACGATACAATAAGACACGATAAAATAAGATATGGTACAATACGGTATTCTATGGTTCGATAAGATACGATAAGATACGATACGATAAGATACAATACAATACGCTACGATAAAAGAACATACGGTACAATACGGTACGATACGGTATTATATGGTTCGATAAGATACGATAAGATGCGATACGATAAGATAAGATATGATACGATAAGATATGATACGATAATATACGGTACGATACAGTACGATATGGTACGATAGGTTACGATAAGATAGGATACGGCACGATAAGATAAGATACGGTATGATATGGTACGATACAGTACGATACGGTACGATAAGGTACAATGAGATATGATATGAATATGATGATATATGATATGATAAGATACAATACGGTATGATACGATACGATACAGTACGATACGGTACGATAAGGTACGATACGATATGATACTGTACAATAAGATACGATAAGATACGATACGGTATGATACGATAAGTAAAGTGTCCTTGGGTGCTTTGAAAGGCACTTGTAAATTACATTTATTATTATTATTATTATAAGGTACGATACAAAAAAAAATGAGAGTATGAAAAAGAAGAGGATGTCACTCATTTTGTTTTGAAGCACCGCCTTCAAACAGGTTCCTCATTCTGAGGATTTACTTGCTCTCCCAGTATTCAGCTAAAATACTGACCCATTGGACCGTGGCTCTGCTCCATAAGCACCATATGTTGAAGAAGGGGGGCCCGGCCAGCTGCGCTGCTGGCCACGCCCTCTTGCTCTAGACCCGAAGATGCCAAATAGGCAGGCAAGTGGGCAGCGGGGAGGTAAGGGGGGGTCAAAGGAATGCCATCTTGATGCCCCGATATTGCCTACGGGGAAAAAAAAAAACGGCAAAGGCAGACATTGTTGAGACGCAAAAGGAAATCAAACCAGACATACATGTACCCTTAGGAAAAATATGAGGGAAAAAAAAGCAAAAATATGAAAATGTTTTTTTGCTTTTTTTTTTAAACTCCAAGGCGGCATACAGACACTCCCCTACTTATAACATTCATTCGAGTTACGAACAAAGGTACATATGAACATTTTAGCGGCTATGTCGAAAAATGTTCGGACTGAGCGAAAACAAAAGCAAAAATATGAAAACGATTTTTTGCTTTTATTTTTTTTTTTAACTCCGAGCCGGCATAGAGACACTCCCCCACTTACGAACATTCGAGTTACGAACAAAGCTGCCTACGAACATTTTTGCAACTATGTCAAAACATTTTCAGACGGAGATGCTGTAAGTTTGATTTTGTATTGTGCGCCTTTTTCCGAGTAGTGCTCCTTTCCGCTACTAATACCAATGTGAGGCGCTGTGAGAGATCTTTCTCTAACATATGTAGTACAGACGCTCCCCTACTTACAAACATTGGCGTAACGAACAATGGTACATATGAACATTTTTGTCGTAACATATCTAGTATTCTCTCCAGTTGTACAGTTGTTTATTTTTCAGTCCAAACCAATACAGGTTACTTATACAAGTCTGAAACATTCTTATGTAAACCTTAAACATACGTATATAAGCCTTAAAGAACAACCAACGTCTCTGGACAAGTTGTGTCCATAATTTGTGAAATGGCTTCAAATGACTTCTACTGAGCGTATTTTACAAAGATTCCACCGCATATAGCTATATTTTACGTTTTAAGACTCGCACTGAATATTCAGGAAGTCTTGTTTTTGAGTTGGTGATGAGTCCGTACGTGACGTCACTAAAGGACCGCCCCTGACCGTAAAAAAGACGCATTGTAGCGGCCCTTCCATCACGTCAATGTATTTTGCTGTACTTGTTTGGTCTGGGGACCTTGTGTTGCACCCAAAAGCCACCAGAAGAGGGCGTCTAAGCTCCATATAAGGAATTTATCAGCCTGTGGAAACGGAGGTGGCCACAGGAGGTCGCCATTTTTGTGCCTCTTTTTTGGGCCTCCAAATGGCACAAATAAATTCTTTAATCGATTGCAAACATGTATGCTTTCCTCTTCAGAACTATTTGAATCATATTCATAACTGGATGTGTAACAAGAAAGCATATTCTCCGAATCTGAAGCAATTGTTTTGATTCACTCGCAATGCTAGACGTCTTGGCGTGATGTCACAAACTGGGGGCAGGACTTTCTGAAAATGCCCAATTCGCAGCTCAATTTTTTGCAGAATTTGGACACTTTAAGTCATTTTTATTGGTGTTTTGCATTTGACTAAAAATATCATTTGGGGTATTTTAGATGCTATAAAACGTTTTTCTGATGTCAGTTAAAAAACAAAAAAGTGACGTCGGTTGTCCTTTAAACATACATTCCATGCAAAATATAGAACTGTAGCAACTGACGAACAAATTCAACTTACGAATTTGGAACATATCTCGTTCATAGGTTCTGGAGCGTCTTTATTCTCCCAGTTGTACATGTACAATCTTTATAGAGCATATATTTTATTAAATGTTTATTTTTCAGTACAAAGCAATACAGATTACTTATACAAACCTTCCACATACATTCCATAAGAAAATATAGCACTGAAGCTCACAAACAAATTCATCTTACGAACGACCGTTCGGAACGTATCTCGTTCGAAAGTTGGGGAGCGTCTGTACTTTGGACACAAAAGGACAGATTCTCTCAAACAGTGTTAAGAAAATCTGCGTGGATGAACGCAGGTGCACTTACGGCGCTTCCAGGACAGGTCGCTGGCAGCCCCAGCGTGATGTTGGGCAAAGAAGGGGAAGTGTAAAGTGAGAGATGGCTGACGGAACCGTCCCTTGAAACCAGGCGCTGGAGCAGGGATGTCTGAACATGGACAAACACGCGTGTGTGGGTTATAAGCGTGTTTTCCCTACGATAAGCTGTTGTGGTGTTATTACCTCTCCTGGGCTGCTGGAGATTGGGGTCCCGTTCTCATGGGGGATCGTGGAGCTGTTGTTGGGGGAGCTGGGACCTGAGCCAGGGGCGCTGCTGCATGCAGAGTCTGCAAGAATGACAAAGTCATCAAATGTTGTCATTTGTAGATGCCATGACAAAAATAAATCTATTAAACTCCCCGCCCCTCCCCCTGCCTCAAGGTAGAAAAAAACCCAGATTTTTCCAATTTTCAATACGAGTGCGTTTTCATTGACAGAACACATTTGTGCACAAATTCCACATCAAAAATCAGATTTTTATCTGCCTCTGCAAGACTTGATTCCGCTTTGGCTGAGTAATAAACAAATAAATAAATAAATAAATAAATATACTGACAAATCAATATATAAATAAACAAACGAAAAACAAACACACACACACATACATGCATAAATAAACTGAAAAATCACTAAATAAATAGATAGATAAATAAATAAACAAATAAATAAGTAGCAAATCAATAAATAGCAAATACGTAAATAAAAAATAAATACATCGATAAATCGATGAGTAAATAAATACAATAGATGGATAAATAAACAAACAGACAAATAAATAAATTGGTAAATTGATGAGTAAATAAAGAAATACAATATATACATAAATTGACAAATCGATAAATAAAACAAATAGATAAATAAACAAATACATAAATGAATATAAGTAGCAGATAAACAAACAAATAAATATAATAAATATATAAACAAGGAAACAAATAAATAAGTAACTCCATAAATTGATGACAAATAAATACAATAGATAGATCAATAAGTAAACAAATAAATGAACAAATCCGGAAAAATAAACACACCACTACACAAATACACAAATAAACAAAATAAACAACTAAATAAATACATAAATAAACCAAATAAACAAACATAAATAAAACACACACACATAAATAAATAAATAAGAAAATAAGAACATAAATAAATAAATAAATAATCAATCTAACAATCTATCAATCAATCAGTCCACTAACCGGCAATATCCAGGGAGCGTTTCTTGGCCGTCGGAACTGGTCCGCCATCTTTCCTGCGGAGGAGAGGGCTGCTGCGGCGTTCCGTCACCTTCTGCTTTAGTCGGGAACGAAGCTTCAGGTTGGGTTCGGAGGCTGGAAAAGAAACCAAAGATGGATGGATTGAGAAATAAATGGGCTGCCCTCCTCATATGACACAAATGACAGAAATGTCAAGGTTAAAGGACAACCGACGTCACTTTTTTGTTTTTTTAACTGACTTCAGAAAAAGTTTTATAGCATCTAAAATACCCAAAACACGCAGTATGATATTTTTATTCAAATGCAAAACACCAATAAAAATGACTTAAAGTGTCCAAAATCTGCAAAAAAAATTGAGCTGTGAATTGGTCATTTTCAGAGTCCCGCCCCCAGTTCGTGACGTCATGCCGAGACGTCTTGCATTGCTGGAGAATCAAAACAATGGCTTCAGATTCGGAGAATATGATTTCTTGTTACACATCCAGTTATGAATATGATTCAAATAGTTCTGAAGAGGAAGCATACATGTTTGCAATCGATTAAATAATTTATTTCGTGGCATTTTGAGGCAACATTGGGGGGAAATGCCTCTACCAAAAAAGAGGCACAAAATGGCGACCTCCTGTGGCCACCTTGGTTTCCACAGGCTGATAAATTCCTTATATGGAGCTTGGACGCCCTCTTCTGGCGGCTTTTGGGTGCAACACGAGGTTGTCAGACCAAACAAGTACAGCAAAATACATTGACGTGATGGAAGGACTGCTAAAATGTGTCTTTTTTTTCGGTCAGGGGCGGAAAAGAAAAAAAATGTTCCTTCCACATGTACAATAATTAACACACCATGGTCCCGTATCGAGTTTTGTGAAATCTCTCGGAAACATGGACTCTTTCTTCAAAGGGGCAGTTACAATCTCCCGGCTCGTAATTTTGCAAATTCAGTTTTTCAGGTCAACCAGTACGAACCAAGAATTGATTTATTGTTACAGTGATACCTCATCTTAAGAACGTAATTGGTACCCAGAAAGTGTTTGTAAGGCGAAATGTGTGCCTTCCAAACTTTAATTTCCTATAGGAAACCATTAAAATGAGAATGCGTTCCTTTAGTGACGTCACGTACGGACTCGTCACCAACACAAAAATAAGACTGAATATTCAGCGCGAGTCTTAAAACGTAAAATATAGCGATATGCGGTGGAATATTATTAAAATACGCTCAGTAGAAGTCATTTGAAGCCATTTTACAAATTATGGACACAACTTGTCCGGAGACGTCGGTTGTCCTTTAAATGTGATAGTCGGGCTACGGTTCGCTGGAGGGAAAAGATTTTGCCTTGCCCGCGTGTACAGCTGTCATGGTGGATGCTAGCCAGTTTGGACTTTTTTTTCTCTCTCTGTTAGAAAAGCTGAAACAGAAGGAGCTTTCTTCTCTTCCCCGACAGCTTCCTTCTGCTTAATTACTTGACTTGGGCCGCTTTAAAAAAAACAAAAAACGCTTGACCTTCAAGCTCTTCCCCCGCAGCTTTGCATCTCACAGATGCTTCGGCATTCACAGAAAAGACGACCCCGTGTGCCATTTTTTATTTTCTTCGAGGGTCTTTCTAAACAGGCATCAAGTTCAACTTCATTTTACTGTTGAGTTGTCGATATTTTTCGGTACATGTGACAATACTTTCCAGAATTAATATTCAAATGAATATATGGACAAGTTACAGCTGAGTACTTTTTTGTGTACGAAAGGACTCGATAAATACAGGAGAGGAAAGATTCAATGTTCAATTTGTTCATCAATAGCAATCAAATCTGCACGAAAAGGGAATACAACAGACATGTTCAAACTGTGGCCTGGGGGCCAAATGCGGCCCATGGTCAATTTTCATTCGGCCCGCAGCCTCCCTCCTAAAATAATTAACGTCTGGCCCTCACATGTAGAATACATTGGGCAGTAGCGCTGTTACTCGCCTGTGCTAACTGCTGCCATCTAGAGGCTCAATTTATAACTATTTTTTTTCTAAAATGGCGACAATTAAAGTGTTTGAACAAGTGAAGTAAATATTCAATTTAATTTCCATTTTGATACAGATGTTTCAAATGAACCAAAATACATGCTTAAGATAGCTGAAATTAAATTTTTAAAAAGCAAATGTAACACAGAACTCATTCACTACCAGACAATGTGCCAAAATAGGTGTCCAATCCAGTGCCAGTTTTAGGACTACATAAACATTCAATACAGTGTAAGAAACCTTAGACTCTCTTCTTTCATCGGGAAAAAAGAGGTAATTCCTAAGTTATATGGGTCTGGAGTTATCTGAGCTTGAAATGGGGGCGTCTGTACAAAATACAATACATCCATATTATTAATAATAATAATACATTTCATTTCAAAGCGCCTTTTAAAACTCTCAAAGTCACTTTACAGTCACAGGATAAGTTTTTTTTTTCTGTGGGTGAGCAGTGGCATCCACACGCACCAGCGTTCACTCAACCGAAAAGTAACTCCAACAGATAGATAGCTAATAGCTACTGAATAGGTAGCTAATAAATAACTAATAGCTAGTGAATAGCTAACGCATAGCTCACTAATAGCTAGCGAATAGATAGCTAATAGCTAGCAAATAGATAGATAATAGCTAGCGAATAGATAGCCAATAGCTAGCGATATTGACTTACATGTTGCTTTAACAATAGCTGAAGCTATAACAAAGCGCTAACATGGACAAAAGGCAAGTAGTGCCCCCTTGTGGAAGGTCTGACCAGGGCCTTTTCGGCACCCAAGCATGAAAAAACAAAACCCGAACAAATTCGGGAATGGCGCTCCACGTCACACTTTTCAATTCCCGAATTAAAATTGGGGAAGGGCAGCGAATGAGTTAATTGCTGTCATATGTCAAGAACGTATGCCAAGGTGACCCCCATGCCTACTTTTTTAACACACCAAATATGGCACCCTATGCAAAAATATTTGGACACCCATGGAGCACAGAGAACAAAAAAAAAGAGAGCAAACGCCGTAGTGTCGGATTAAAGGAAGGTCGAACGAGGCAATGGCCAGCACGAGAGCGTCGGTGACTTTGACGCTTGGTAATGCCGAGTGGGCAAAAGCGGTGCAAAAGCCACTCTTGTCTACGCGCACGGTCAGTCCAGACTGCTTTTAACTGCTGACACTGGCGCTTTGACTCACCTCCATTCGTCTCTGACGCTAATTCCCCCCCAGCTCTCGCTTGCCCTTGGCATAACTTTCCCTACGCTTCATTTTTTTTCTTTTTTCAATCTCAGCAATGCGCTTTTTTCTAAAAATAACACACAAAGCAAATATGGATTTTTCCACGTTGATTCCCTTCATTGGTTGATAACCTATGGCGACAATTAGTTGTCCTGATGGATTCATACTCGCAACTTCTGTATATTTACAAATGCTAATTCTAACTCACTGAAAGCCATTGTCAAAGCAGCGTAAAAAACACCAACAAGATAGTAACATACTACAAGCGCTAAACCTATCGAAAGACAAGCTAATGTTCTAGCTACTCGAAACACATGCTAGCTAGCAACATTTCCACGACTATGTGATTGTATTTGCTAGTATGTAACGTGGACACGCGAAGGCACAGACTTTGATTACAGATTTTTTTTAGGGTTCTTTATTTTTAACACTAGCAGTAAATGAGTTTTTCTGACAAAAAAAAAAAATATGTTGAAATATTTTGCTTCTGCAGGTTCGGCTTACATTAGCTATCTGGCTATCTAAGAGCTATCTATCCAGCTAGCTAGCTAGTTAGCTTGGCTATCTATTAGCTAGCTAGCTGGCTATCTATTAGCTATCTCTTAGCTAGCTAGCTTATATCTATTAATTATCTATTAGCTAGCTGGTGAGCTAGCTGGCTATTTATTAGCGATCTATCCAGATAGCTAGCTATCTATTAGCTATCTATCTGGTTAGCTGGCTATCTATTAGCTATCTATTAGCTATCTAGCTTGCTATCTATTAGATATCTAATAGCTAGCTAACTTTTTGTTTATTTTAGTTATTCCGGGTTGAGTGAACGCTAGCACGTGTGGCTGCCGCTGCTCACCCACAGAAAATCCAGTGACTGTAAAGTGACCTTGAGAGTTTTGAAAGGCGCTTATTAATGTATTGTATTATTATTATTATTTATTGTTTGGCAAAGGTAAGCTGAATGACTTCAGAACCTAGCGTGGAGATTTGTTTACCCACGTGGGATTAACATCAATTTACGCTAGCTTGTTGTTTAAGCTAATATGCTAGCTCATGCTCTTCCCGAGCTTCATAAGGTAATTTGTTTACGCGAAATGATATCATGACAGAATAGTCCTTTATGAAACTTGGTGAATTTATTACGGTTAGCTCACTAGCACCAACTTGTTCTACGAGATCAAAACCGAATCTGATGAGCGCCATGATGACAAAGCTTGAGCTAAGTCCATATTGTATATAGCACTACAAACACATGAGGGGGACATTCACAACTTATAATTCTACCTCGATTAGATGCTCAGAGCTTTAATACCGCAACAAGGAACAAGGAAATTGCCTCCATTAAACAAAACATATTGACCGATTGTCTGTTTTGGAAGGACTGTGCGTCCCGCTGGCGTCACGTGGCTTGAGTCCTGCGGATTCTTCGTAGAAAAAGCAGCAGCAAGATGTGTACCAATCAATCGCTTGACCCGAAACTCATCAGTCCAATTCCGAGAAATCGCAGCAGTACGCAGGTAATTGATTTCCACAATGTGGATTTTGTCTCTGGCACATTTTTTTCTTAAGTTACTACGACTGTTCTCGCCTTGAAGCGTTTATGGTGTTGATATGATATTTTCTTTTAAGCTAACAATAACAAATATAAGCGCCTTTTAAAACTCTCAAAGTCACTTTACAGTCACAGGATACATTTTCCTGTGGGTGAGCAGCGGCAGCCACACGCGGCAGCCACACGCGGCAGCCACACGCGCCAGCGTAAACTCAACCCGGAAGTAACTCAAATAGATAGAAATCTATCCAGCTACCTAATAGATAGATAGATAGATAGTTAGCTAGATAGCTATTCATCTAATAGATAACTAGCCAGATAGCTAGCTAGATAGATAGTAAATAGATCGCAAATAGATTGCTCCCTAGCCAGATGGATAGATATCTAGCTAGATAGATAGCCATACAGCTAATAGATAACTAGCTAGCTAGCCAGCTAGATCGTAAATAGATAGGAAATAGATAGCTAACTAGCCAGATAGATAGATATCTAGCTAGCTAGCCATACAGCTAATAGCTAGCTAGATAGATAGCTAGACCGCTAGATAGCAAATAGATAATAATAATCATATTTATAATATTATAATTATTTCAAGCGCCTTTCAAAGCTCTCAAGGACACTTTACAGTCACAGACAAGCAGATAGCAAATAGATAGCTAGCTAGCTAGCAAACGAAAAAGAAGTGAACAAAAAAGAAGTGAAGAGAGGAAAAAAGAAAGAAAAATAAAGTTAAGAGAAAAGACAAAAAGCTAAATGGAACAAAAGAAAGCTAAAGAGAGAAAAAAGACAAAAAAGGCACATTTGAACAGCGTGACAAAATGGCCGCCGCGGGAAAAAAGGGAAGAGCAGTGGCCCCCAAGAGTTTACTGAATGCGTCTAGCAGTCGGTCATATTCCAGCGTCAAGTTGGCGGCTTGTTTCTTCACGGCCGAAACGTCTCCGTCGCCTTTAGCATGTTAGCTACACTAGTTAGGATTGTTTGGCTTACTCAATGAATTAATCAAGTGAAACTAAATGTGAACCAACCAACTGTCATGATCTGGTTGGCGACCAACGGGGGGCGCTGTCGGCCCCGCCTGCACTGGTGTTGGTCGTTTCCAATCAGTGAAACTCACAAGGACCCCCGGCACGACCATTCGGGGTCGGGTAATTGTTGTTGAATGTCATTGTTGTTTGATGCACTGTTGTATGATGTTGAACGTATTGTTGTTGTTGTATGCAATTGTAGGCATTGTGTGCAGTGCATGTGTTTCTTTAACCTTGGCGGACTTTTAATCTTGGTTTTCTTTTGATACTTTGTATTTTTTCTGTTCAGATGATTTTGATGTTTTAGATGTTGTTCCTGCTGACTTTATTTTAATACAGTTTAGCAAACACAACCTCCTGCTCCCTCCTGCCTGCTTTTTGGGATCCGCACCCGCCATCACCACCTTGCAAAAACGTGACACCAACATTCAAGAACAGTGGCGTAGTAGGCCTGCATTTTCATCAAACTCAAAGCCGGGCCACGGCAACGTGATGTCGTTTGGTTTTGAAGGAAACGGTTAGCCACAAAGCTAATTTTGCGTTCAGGTTCGTTTGTGAATATTCCATCGCGCGAACGCGGTCGTTACTGATTGTTGAAATCAGCCCCGGCAGAAGTCATTTTATCAATGAGTGACATAGAAATATCAAACGTGGGCACGCGTGAGTGTGCGACAGCAAAACCGAGAGCGCGGCGGCGTCGTCCACGTTAGTCAGACGGACTTCCTGGAACGGCATTCAAAGTGCTTCTCTGTTTGCTCAGAGGCGGTATTGCAAAGCCTCTCACAGGAATGGGACAATGCGCGCCTGTTGCCCCTTTTTTGCTGCATGTCTGAGCTCACCAGACAGAAAATAATTCTGCGCATATCTATAATTCATATCGACGTGGCTAAAATGGGTCATCACTGGGGGTTTGTTGGGGTGAAAGAATGAAAAAAAACCTAGCGTCATGCGCGTCATCGGTTGATTACCTATGGCGGCAATTTGTTATCCTGACGGATTCATACTCGCAACTTCTGTACATTTCAAATACGAATGCTAACTCACTGAAAGCCATTCTCAAAGCAGCATAAAAAAACACCAACAAGACAGTAACACCTAACAATACAAGCGCTTAACCTATCAAAAGACATGCTAATGTTCTAGCTAATTGAAACAGATGCTAGCTAGCAACATTTCCATGACCGTGTGCTTGTATTTGCTAGCATGTAACGTGGACACGCTAAGGCACAGAATTTGATTATAGATTTTTTTAGGGTTCTTTATTTTAAACACTAGCAGAAAATGAGTTTTTCTGACCCAAAAAACTTTTATTATGTTGAAATATTTTGCTTCTGCAAAGTAGTTCTGTGGCTTACATTAGCTATCTGGCTATCTATTAGCTATCTATCCAGATAGCTAGCTAGTTAGCTTGACTAGCTAGCTAGTTAGCTGGCTATCTGTTAGGTATCTATTAGCTAGCTATCTGGCTATCTATTAGATATCTATTAGCTAGCTAGCTTACTATTTATTAGCTATCTATTAGCTAGCTGGTGAGCTAGCTGGCTGTCTATTAGTTATCTATCCAGCGAGCTAGCTGATTAACTGGCTATCTATTAGCTAGCTAGCTGGCTATCTATTAGCTATCTAATAGCTAGCTAGCTGTTTATTTATTTGAGTTACTCCGGGTTGAGTGAACGCTGGCGCGTGTGGCTGCCGTTGCTCACCCACAGAAGAACTTATCCAGTGACTGTAAAGTAACCTTGAGAGTTTTGAAAGGTGCTTTTTAAATTAAATGTATTATTATTATTATTATTATTATTATTATTATTATTATTATTATTATTATTATTATTATTATTATTATTATTTATTGTTTGGCAAAGGTAAGCTGAATAACTTCAGAACCTAGCGTGGATATTTGTTTACCCATGTGGGATTAACATCAATTTACGCGAGTTTGTTGTTTAAACTAATATGCTGCTAGCTCATGCTCTTCCAGAGGGGGTTGGTTGGGGTGAAAGAATGAAAAAAAAAAAAACTAGCGTCATGCGTGACAGCGGCGTTCCTCGCTCCCCTGTCGAGGCACCGTTCATCGCGACCGTGCGGACAGACGTAGCTCTGAATTCCTTACCAGTTTTGCGGAGTGGGAAGTCATCTTTTGAGTCGTACGTGCCCAGCATTGCGTGGTGGTAAGCGGACATCATCGCTTGAGGAGGGGAGCTTTGATCCAGTGAACTGTGTTGGGTTTTCCTAGAGGGCGAGAAGGGGGGGGGGGGGTTAAAGATAAATAGTACACATTTTTTTAAGATGAGTTTGGTACAAAATTTTAAAGCTCAGTTCATGTGTTTGATTACATTTGCCAATAATTGAGAATGTTAAACAATCAGATGTGTGAGGAACATCTTCACATCCAGACGCCCGCAGAGATAAGAAAGAAAATTACAAATGATGGTTTATTTATTTATTTATTTATGTATTTATTTATCTATCACATTTTTATTTGTTTATTTATTTATTCACTCATTCACTTCTTTATTTAAATACATAAAATATTTAATTATTTATTTATCTATGTAGCTGTTTATCTATTTATTTAAATATTAACTCATGTACGTACCCATTCATCTATCTATCTATCTATCTATCTATCTATCTATCTATCTATCTATCTATCTATCTATCTATCTATCTATCTATCTATCAACTCATTCACGCACATCTATCAACTCATTCACGTACTCGTTCACTGATTTATTCACTTATTTATCTATCTGTATGTTTATCTATTTATTTAATTATTAACTCATTCGCTTACTTGTTCACTTATTTATTTAGATACCCATTATTTATTTCACCCTATTTATGTATTTATTTATCTGTTTATCTATTTATGTTTATCTATTTATCTAGCTATTTATTTACTTAGTTATTTACTTACTCACTTATTTATTCACTTATCTATCTGTTTATCTATTTATCTATATTATATATATATATATATATATATATATATATATATATATATATATATATATATATATATATATATATATATATATATATATTTATTTATACACCTATTATTTGTTTTCAATTTATTTATTTATTTATTTATTTATCTTTGTATCTATTTATCTATCCATTTATCTGTTTATCTATTCATTTAGTTATTTACTCATCCACTTATTTACCCATTTTTTTATGTATTTATTTATTTATGGATTTATTTCCCCATTTATTTATCTATTTATTTATTTGTATATAAACATGGTGTCATTCCCCTGCTAGCTTTTCTCAAGATGCTATCAATCGAAATATCCGAGAGATTCAGCATGTCAACCGGAACGGCTTGAAAGTGCCATAAAACGGCACATTGCAATTCACACGACCAAAGGAAAAACAGCCGTGGGAGCCTCGCCGATCAACTTGTCATCTTGATTCTCTCAAGTGATGTGCGCACATCCGCCAAGCGACAAAGAAAGCTTGTCTGCATCGGAAAGGTCAAATCGGAGCATTTTCAACGCCGGTGTGGGCGGCGTGGACACAAAAGGCATCGCAATGAGAGCTGAGGCCAACCAAACTCAAATGGCCAACTTACGCCTCAAAACAGCACGGCAAAACGTCACAGGCATGTTAGAGAAAAGAAAGAAAGCATTTTCTCAAACACCCACGTTGGCAAACTTGCCCTTTAACCCATTCACTGCCATTCACAAATTGATTCTGGAATTTAAAGTATGACGTGCAGCACAATTTGTTCGGGTTTTGCCTGTTCTTGCAGGGGTGACAATAAAGCGCTGGTCAGACCTCTGGCAACGTTTTTCCCTTGCACAAGGGGGTAGCATTTGCCTTTTTTCCATGTTAGCGCATTTCGCAGCTGTTGTTCGAGGTCTATATAAACCAATATGTATGTATTGTATTGTGTTTTGGACATATGCCCCCATTTCAAGCTCATATAACTTCAGACCCATATAATTTAGGAATTAACTTTTTTTTTTGAATTTTGAATTTTTTTATTGAATGTTTAAGTAGTCCTAAAACTCAATATTCTGTGGGTCCTAAAATTTGAGTCACAATGACATTTTTGCACGTCTGGCAGTGAATGAGTTAAAAAACAAAATCAGCTTTCAATCAGTGAGTGACATCATCAAAAATTAAACTATTCTCAAAGGCGAGCAGCAACATTGCATTGCAGATGAACAAAGTACAGTAAAGTCTCGTTATATCGATATTCTCGGGAGTCGGAAAAAATATCGATATAACCGGACTATCGATATATCCGATCCTGCGGCATGTAAATTTTCTCCTTGTGCTCATAGAAATAGTATCGTAATAAGCAGTACTATCGATATAACCGATATAGATATGACGAGACTTTACTGAAGGCGCAGTGTTCATGCGTGTACATCAAAGCCATCAAATCCAAATGACATCGCGACTGCAACAAACTCAGCTAACGACCAATCACGGCTCACGGGGCTTTTTTTGCTGAACCCCGATAGGTCGTTCGCCGAGCCGTGAAGAACCGACATTGGACTGAGCAAAAAGAAAAGACATCCAAAGGTGGCTACTCACCCATACCAGTAGCGAGGATCGTTGGACAGGCAGTGGTTGAAGTTTCGCTGCGCCAAAGCTTTCTTCTTGTTCAGGACAAATTCTTGAAGTCGCATCTTCACCTCGGTGCTGGCCACCGCGCCTGAAACAGGAAAATGAAACGGAGCTCAGCACCAATATCCATCCATCCATTTTCTGCCGGTTACTCGAGATCGGGTCGCATTCAGGAAGCATCCTAATCCGAAGCCTGAGCCACCTCATCTGGCTCCTCTTCTATGTGGAGGAGAAGCGAGTCCAACACTTCACCAGGGAGGCATCCAGGAGGCATCCTAATCAGATGCCTGAGCCACCTCATCTGGCTTCTCTTCTATGTGGAAGAGAAGCAGGTCGAAAACATGACCAGGGAGGCGTCCAGGAGGCACCCTAATCAAATGCCCGAGCCACCTCATCTGGCTTCTCTTCTATGTGGAAGAAAAGCAGGTCGAAAACATGACCAGGGAGGCGTCCAGGAGGCACCCTAATCAGATGCCCGAGCCACCTCATCTGGCTCATTTTCTACATGGAGGAGAAGCGGGTCGAACAGCTCTCCAGGGAGGCATCCAAGGGGAATCCTAATCAGATGCCCGAACCACTTCATCTTGCTCCTCTTCTATGTGGAGGAGAAGCAGGTCAAACACCACACCAGGGAGGCGTCCAGGAGGAATCCTAATCAGATTCCCGAGCCACCTCAGCTGGCTCCTCATCTATGTGGAGGAGAAGCGGGTTGAACACTTCACCAGGGAGGCGTCTAGGGGGCACCCTAATCCGATGCCCGAGCCACCTCATCTGGCTCATTTTCTATGTGGAGGAGAAGCGGGTCGAACAGCTCTCCAGGGAGGCATCCACAGGGAATCCTAATCAGATGTCAGAGCCACCTCATCCATTTTTTGCTGTTGTTAATCCAAGTTGGCTCAATGACATTTTCAATCAGTCGCTATTACCATATTTTCCCGTGTATAAGGCGCGCCCAAAAGCCTTGATTTTCTTCAAAAGATGACCCTGCGCCTTATACACCGCTGTGCCTTACATGTGAACTAATATTGAGCCACAACAGGTCTATTTGTAAAACTTACCGGTGTGCTTCATAGATGGAAAAACTTTCATTCATATTATATTCCCGTGCACCTTATACACCGGAAAATACGGTATCCAAAAATAGGTTATGTATGACTCATCGTCTGTGTAAGCTCTCAGTCGTACAGGAGTGATCCATCGATGAGAAGGTTTCTTTAGCCGTCATCTGTACTTCTTTGAAGGTGTCGGACGTTTCGCTTCTTATCCAAGAGGCTTCGTCAGCGAACTAAAATCTTTTGCTGGTAGTTTTGGCCCTATATATATATATCCCTACTGTCCAGACGTGGCGGTGCCGGACTCTGCTATGATTGGTTCCTGCTTTCAGGTTGGGGGGAGCAGAGGACTACTCCCTGCGGCTACACTGATTACTTCTATTGTTCTGACTTATTACTTCTATTATCCTGCCTGAGTATGGGGTCTACGACTGGCCTGATTGCCCCATTTGATCTGGTATCACCTCATCAGCATAACTAAGCCTATGTTGCCTTAGAAGTCGGTTGTAGGAACAATCCAAATTGAACCTCACCCCACCATGGCGATTTAGTGAAGGGTTTCGCTGTTTTATGAAAATAGCTTCAGTTTTTTTTGACAACGATACTAGTGCAGCGTGTTCTACCGGAAACAAATTCCTTGTGTGTTCTTCATACTTGGCAATAAAGATGATTCTGATTCTGATTCTGATGATTCTGATTCTGATTTACTCCCCTTTCAAACCATGTATTTTCTTTTACTAAGATTTTAACCTCATTGTCGTCAACTGAGTGGTTGTTAGCTTTTAGTTGCATATGTACTGCAGATTGAGTCCTACTAGTATTATCCCTGCAATGATCTTTTTTTGAGAATTTGTTGAGTCTCCCCAATGTATTGCTCTTTACAATTTTCATTTTTACAATGGATTGAATAAACTATATTACTTTGTTTTTCATTTGGCAGCCGATCTTTTGGATGCACTAATTTTTGCCTTAAAGTGTGTGAGTTACACTTTAAAGGACAACCAACACCATTTTTTTTGTTTCTTAACTGACATCAGAAAAACGTTTTATAGCATCTAAAATACCCAAAACACGCAGGCTGATATTTTCAGTCAAATGCAAAACACCAATAAGAATCTGTGAAAGTGTCCCAAAACTACTTCAAAATGACCCGGGAAATGGCGAGTTTCAGAAGGTCCCGCCCCCTTGCTCTAGAATGCTTTCTTGTTACTCATCCAGTTATGAATATCATTCAAATAGTTCTGAAGAGGAAAGCATAAATGTTTGCAATCGATTAAAGAAGTCCTTCCGGATCAATTTGAGCCGTCAGTATTCCAGAAAATGCACAAGAGGGCGCCCAAGCTCCGTTGGAAATGGGCTGATATGTCGGCTGGGAATTTGTGTCAACTAGTATCAAATAGTAGTTTTGGTGCAACACACAATGATTCACCATCGCGTTATTTATATTTTCCTTCTAATTTCGCTCGATCAACACGAAGTTTTCAAACCAAACAAACACCCAAAATGCATTGTGTGTCGCTTTCGCGGTCAGGGGCGTTCCTGACGTGACGTCACGACAAGAATTGTCACCAACTTGAAAACACGACTTCCTGAATATTCAGCGCGAGTCTTAAAACGTAAAATATGGCTATATGTGGTGGAATCTTTGTAAAATACGCTCAGTAGAAGTGATTTCAAGTGATTTTACAAATTATGGACACAACTTGTCCAGGGGCGTCGGTTGTCCTTTAATGTGTATTTATTATTTTTGTTACTTTTTTTTATGTATTCATCGGTGTGACTCATCAAAAAAAAAAAAAAAAAAAAAAAAAAACTTGTGTTCCCCCAAACGCGGACTCACTCACTTTCTTGTCCGCGTTCTTTGTTTTTGAGCTGCAATAGTTTGTGTTCGCGGTGCTGCTTCTCTAACTGCTGCTCGTTGCGCCGCTGCCGTTGCTGCTCCACCTTCCTCTGGTGCTCCAGCAGCTCCTGCTGATGTTTCAACGTCATTAAATCCTGTTGATGCTGTCAGAGGCAGAAAGAGACCACGGTTTAATCTGAGGAGTTATGTCATGTGAGGGGGGGGGGGGTTGGGGGGACGACGACGAATGATGCAAGGATTATGTATTGGGATGAAGTTAGAGGAGGGTGGGGTCAGGTGGGGAAACAACGGTGACATCTGCCTCCAGCTGTCACTGCAAAAGCAACGCATAAAATTGCGCGATGTTGATGTTAAACAAGTGATTCTAAGAATTTATCGATGAATTAGTTAACGTATTTTCTGGTGTATAAGGTGCACCGGAGTATAAAAAGTCAAAGTCAAAGTCAAAGTCAGCTTTATTGTCAAATATGCTAATATGCATGACATATAGCACAGATGAAATTACTGTCCTCTCGGACCCAGCATGCAAGGCACTTATAATTACCTTAATAAGGCGCACCCCCAATGAATGGGGTATTTTCAAAATGTTTACATATATAAGGCGGACCGGACTATAAGAAAAAATATCCTGTGACCATGACTGTAAAGTGTCCTTGAGAGTTTTGAAAGGTGCTTTTAAATGAAATATATTACTATTATTATTACTATTATTATTATTATTATTATTATTATTATTATTATTATTATTATTATAAGGCGCACCTTCAATGAATGAAAAAAAAGTTGTCCAAATACAGTGAGACCTCAACTTACAAACACCTTATCTTACAAACTTTTCGTCTTACAAACGTCAAATATCTGAAACTTAAACCTTATAATAAGCACTATTTTCATAATACACACCCACCACGGCTGGCGGAGTGATCTTCGGCGGGAGCACACGACCGAACAGCACCAGAGGTTAAGTTACCAACATTCCTTATGGAAGGAGACTCTCCTTCCATAAGCCATCAACGACCATCAAAAAGGTAAATAAAACTTTATTTTACAGCACAGTTTATTTCTTTAATTACAGGCCTCTCTTTCCAAACAGCAATTCCCTTTGACCTTCGACCTCCAACGTCATTCCATCAAGCCATCAATGACCATCACAAATGTAAATAAAGTGGCTTTATGATACAATGCAGTGTATTTCTTTCATTACAATACAATAGCACATTTATTATACATAGAATAAGGTATGTTTTGTGTAGTTTTAAGGCTTATTTAGTTGAAAAGTATATTTTATGGAAACCCGGGAACGGATTATTCCCATTTTAATGGTTTCCTATGGGAATTTTTTTTTTCGAGATACACACTTTTCGCCTTACACACTCTGTCTGGGAACCAATTAAGTTCGTAAGTTGAGGTCTCACTGTATAATATCGTATTTTCCGGTGTATAAGGCACACCCCCAATGAATGGTGTATTTTCAAACATTTGTTCAAATATCGATATAACCGGGACTATCGATATATCCGACCCTGTTTGCATGTAATTTTCTCCGTGCGTGCATAGAAATAGTATCGATATAACCGGGACTATCGATATATCCGATATCGATATAACGAGACTTTACTGTACCATATTTTCCGGTGTATAAGGTGAACCCCAAATGAATAGTGTATTTTCAAACGTTTTCCATATATAAGGGTCACCGGAATTGTTTTTATTTTTCTAAATCAATCAAACGATCGGTCTTTTGAACTGTCTCTTTTTCAGATTTTACATTTGTGTTTTTTGGGGAATGGATGGGTGGTGTATGGGTTTTGATTCATTGCGTCACTTGTGGCTTGAAGACCTTTGAACAAGCATCTGCCGCGATGACGTCATCTCGGATGTTTACTTTTGTCAAGTGGTCAATCTTTTTCTTTTTCTTTTGGAGGCTAAGGGCATCGCCAAGACTGCAAACTTTATACGCTTAATGATAGGCGGATTTGTTGTCGCTAATGAAATTAGCATGATTTTGGCATTAGTTTAGCACGGGAATTAAAGAAAAATAATAATAATAAGAAGAAAAATAAGAAAAAGTCTGAACGGGAACATCTTCTGGTTTATGCCACCATAATAGCACACATTTCAGGTATCTAGCTGGCTATCTAGCTCGCTAGCTATTTTCTGTATCTTAGCTATCTAAGCTATCTAACTAGCTGGCTATCTAGCTTGCTAGCAAGCTATTTTCTGTCTATTAGCTATCTAGCTAACCAGCTGGCTATCTAGCTGGCTATCTATTTGCTGTCTAACTAACTAGCTGGCTATCTAACTAGGTAGCTATTGTGTCTATTAGCTATCTAACTAACTGGCTGGCAAGCTAGATATATATATATATATATATATATATATATATATATATATATATATATATATATATATATATATATATATATATATATATATATATATATATATATATATATATATATATATATATACAGTAAAGTCTCGTTATATCGATATCGGATATATCGATAGTCCCGGTTATATCGATACTATTTCTATGCACGCACGGAGAAAATTACATGCAAACAGGGTCGGATATATCGATAGTCCCGGTTATATCGATATTTTTTCGGACTCCCTTGAATATCGATATAACGAGACTTTACTGTATATATATATATATATATATATATATAAGCAAGGAATCTATTAGCTATCTATATGGCTAGCTATCTAGCTAGCTATCTAACTAGCTAGCTGTTTGAGTTAATCAGGGTTGAGTGAATGCTGGAGCGTGTGGCTGCCGCCACTCACCCACAGAAAACGTTATCCTGCGACTGTAAAGCGACCTTGAGAATTTTGAAAGGCACATAAATTATAAATGCAATTTATTATTATTATTATTATTGTTATTGTTATCATTATTATCGTTATCATTATCGTTATCGTTGTCATCATATTATTATTATTATTATTGTTATTATTGATATTGTTATCATTATTATCGTTATCATTATCATTGTCATCATCATCATCGTATTATTATTATTATTATTATTATTATTATTATTATTGTAGCCTGACCTGGATATGATCGTGAAGTTGGGCTTCGTGTTGTCTGGACAGCTGCTCGTGCTGCCTCTGAAACTCGGCGATGAGTAGCTGCCTCTGGAGCTGCTGTTTGTGTTTAAGAGCCACCAGCTCCTGCTGCAGCTGCTGCTCTTGGTGGCCTGCAAAAAAAATAAAGTAAATCAGGTTCTGAAACCGCACGTAAATGGAGTCCTGATGGCTCGGGGATGAACGGTACTGACTAATGCAAGGCCCATCGCTGGGCTGGTTTGATGTGGGGCAAGCGGAGGGGGTGGGCGGCGAGGGATGTGGCTGGGGGACCAAAGCGTAGGGGCTCTGCTGTTGGTGGCGGTGGTGGTGGTGGTCAACCATCCGCAAGTCCATAGGGAGGATGGTCGCGGCCGTGGGTGGAACCGGCGCGGGCAGGGCTGCAGCGCTCACGTCAACTGGATCAAAAATGTAAAAAAAGAATAATATTGATAAAGGAGAATCGATAAAGAGATGATCCATAACCTGACTGACTTACGGCGAAAGATGAATAGTCTACATTTTTATTGTCGGAAATTAATACAGGAGGTCATGTGAAATGAAGAGACAAAAATATGTTTATGTATATTTTTTATGAAATTTAAGACAGATTCTTATCTTACAGACAGTGTATTGTCGGTGTTCAAATACCTGACATGTTTCAAATACACTGTCTGTAAGATAAAAATCTGTTTTAAATTAGATATCAGGTAGACAGGATGAACTTAATACAACTATATTTTTATTATTTATTTATTATGTGTGTATTTATTATTCATGTATTATTTATTTGTTATTTATGTATTGTTTATTTAATGTGTATTTATTATTTTTAATGCTTTTTATTTATGTATTTATTATTATTTATGTATTTATATTATGTATATTTATTTGTTATTGGTTTGTTACTTATTTATTTAGTATTTAGTGAGGAATTATTTATTGTGTATTTATTATTTTTGTATTATTTTTATTTGTGGATTATTTATTATTATTTATTATGTAGGTATTATTTATTTGTTATTCATGTATTCATAATTTCTGATTTATTTTTTAATTATTTATTTAGTATTTAGTTAATATTTGTTTATTGTTTATTTATTGTGTTTTTATTATTTTTGTATTTTTATTTATGTATTTATTTATTATCATTTATTATTTATATATTATTTATGTATTATGTCAGTAATACATAAATACATACAGTACATACGTACAGTACATACATAAGTACAGTACATACATACAGTAATAATTACTGTATGTATTTATTATTTACTTTTTGTTATTTATTTGTTACTTATTTATTTAGTATTTGGTTAATATTTATTTATTGTGTATTTATTTTTTTATTTATTTATTTATTTATTATCTATGTATTATTTATTTGTGTTAGTTATTTTGTATTTAGTTAATATTCATTTATTGTTTATGTATTGTGTATTTATTATTTTTTTATGTATTTATTTATTATTATTTATGTTATTTATGTATTATGTATTTATTGTTTATGTATTATTTGTTTTTTATTTATTTATTTGTTACTAAGTTATTTAGTATTTAGTTACGATTTTTTTGTTTATGTATGATTTATTTTATTTTAAAAATAAATTGCCGTTTTCATGTTTATTATGTTTGTTAAAGTCATTATAAGTGCGTTGCATGCTGGGTCCGAGAGGACAATACTTTCATCTGTGCTGTATGTCATGCATATTAGCATATTTGACAATAAAGCTGACTTTGACTTTATTTAGGCATTTTGAAAGAAAAAAGCAAAATTTGAAGTGCCAAAATTTCCCAACCTGACCAAATTAATTTAAACCCGTGTTTGGAAACGAGCTGCAGTTTTTTCTTGTATTTATTTTTTGTGTAAGCGCATTAGCCCCCCAAAAAAATCTAAAAATACATCATGCCGCTGTCCATCGACGTCAATCTTCTTTGTGTCATTTCGAAACAGCAAATCTGCCCTTTCGACCCGTCGGCCGTGTAGCGTAAACACCTTTCATTGACTCACCGACGCAAACACAATCGAGTAAAAAAAATACAAATAAAAAATATCAGGAAAATGCGCAGTTGACTTGAGTGATGAAATATGGCAGCCTAGAGCACAAACAATCGTACTCCGACATGAGTTTTGCAGTGGAGATTTGCTGACACGCATACACGGCTTACTGTCAGCGTGTGTGTGTGCACGTGTGTGCGTCTTTCACTTTTGAGTCCGATGCAGATTTGTTGTGTGCAGTTGTGAATTGCCGCTAAGGAGTGAGGAATAGTCGACCTGGCACAGACAAAAGCTATCTCGCTGGCTATCTATTGGCTGGCAATTAGCTAGCTGGCTAGATTTCTGACTATCTGGCTAGCTATCTGGCTGGTTATCTGGCGGGCTATCTATTAGCTCATTATTAGCTAGCTGATTAGCTTTCTATCTATTTGAGTTAGTCCGGGTTGAGTGAATGCTGGCGCGTGTGGCTGCCGCTGCTCACCCAGTGACTGTAAAGTGACCTTGAGAGTTTTGAAAGGCACTTAGAAATTCAATGTATTATTATTATTATTATTATTATAGTATTAGTATTATTATTATTATTATTATTATTATTATTATTATCATCAATATTATTATTATTATTATTACCAATAAGAAACACTCTGATGGTCACCATGATAACGGCAAGGATGGTAAGAGAACACCCCGGATTGGTCACCAATGCGCAACTAACACACACGCAGGTCCCCGAAATCTGCAAATTACACATTTTTCATTTGCAGCATCAACAATTACTAAACGTTTCAAAGCGGTCAGACTGAATCTCTGCAAATTTTGTTATCTAAACGCCAAGATTAAACCGGTGTGGGGATCGCCAGTGACATGGTTGGTCGTGGTTAGCATTTTGGGGAGGGAGGAAATTTGACACCCCGTCAACGGGACGGCGAGGAGAGAAGAAAGGGTGTGGCGGGCGGGACAAGACGTGCTGGTGCATCAGTGCGCTTAACTTGTCAAGGGCATGCTTGGGATCTTAATACAGGAGGTGGACTTATCTTTTTGGGGCGGTCCTTCAATTGGAATAGCCAACTAGCTAATTTCATCCTGAAATTGGAGTCACGACTAAAATGCTTAGTCATGACTAAAATGCTAAAAAAAAAAAAAAAAAAAAACAATGCCGGTAAAAGTCTCCTGTCTATCTGGTATCGTTTTCAAATTTAAAGTAAAAAATATTGACCGTTTTTGTGGTTTACATACGCCAATTTGACATTTTGGTTCGGACTTGTGTCGGACATGACACCTGTGATGTAAGGGGTTAGCCAGCTAGCTGAAGAGAAAGAGAGCTAGTTAGCTCGATCGCTAGATCGCTCGATTGCTAGATCGCTCGATCACTAGACAACTCGATCGCTAGATAGCTCGATCTCTAGCTAGCTTGATCGCTAGATAGTTCGATCACTAAATAGCTCAATCTAGATAGCTTGATAGATCGATTGCTAGCTCGCTCGCTCGCTAGCTAGGGAGCTCAGTAGTATGAGTTTTAGGACTACATAAATATTCAATACAGCGTTAGAAACCTTAGACACTCTCTTCATTCATGATACAAAAAGGGCTAATTCTTAAATTATATAGGTCAGGAGTTATATGAGCTTAAAATAAGGGTGGCTGTACAAAATACAATACAATATTCATTGATATAGCGCTTTGATATAGTGAAGTTGGAACAAAGCGCTAACATGGCAAATAGGGAAATACTACCCCTTGTAGAATAGAACAAAAAAATTGCCAGAGGCCATGGCCAGCGCTTTATCGGCACCCAAACATGAAAAAACAAAGCCCGAACAAATTCGGGAATGGCACTCTTTGTCATATTTTCTATTCCTGAATACATTTGTGAATGGCAGTGAATGACTTCATAAGAATTCATGGACAAGATATACAGGGTAATTAGCATCAGTCCGTGATCCTGATATTTTTAGGCCAGCAGAGAAGGCTTTGCAGGCTTTGACCGTCCGCCACCGATGCAAACTGAGAATCGAACCCACGAACCTGACAACTGCAAGGCGGAACTCAACCCTAATTCGCAGTGTTTGGCAAGAAAGAAATACATCTTTTTCCCGAACTTCTTTTTACGTAAATACCGAGGAAAAACAAACAGAACAGATGAATTTTCACTTTAAACTTGTGCACAAACATTTCAATCGGACTCGTGCCATCTGTTTCATTCACTGGAAAGGGCGCGCTGGGTCGTAAAAGGAGCGTCTCCGGATATTTCGGGACCGTTCCGAAAAAACACGCTCACTCGATTCAAATGAGCATGTCCGCACGGCGACCCCCCGCCCCCTCAACAGAGCGAGAAGAGGCCGGCGGTAAGACCGAAATCATGTAAAAAGAAACGCAGCGAACAAAAACTACGACTGTGGCAAAAAAGAAGCCCCAAGTCGGCATTGAGGCGCACAAGTCAACACCGGGATGTCCCGGTATGTTTTAGCGAGCGCTCCTAACATGCTTTGCATTGAATCCGGAACAATAACAAGAGGATCTTCTTACCCATCAGTTGCGCTTCCGCGAGGCAAACGTGACCATTAGCTGGGAGGCTTCAGACCTCCTATCCAACGACCCCACGTTCCCCCCTCTGAAAAATAAAAAGCCAAACTGCGAAGCAAAGTCCGCAAAAAAACAAAAACAAAAACACACACGCGCGCACACACAAGTGGCAAATGTTTTGTTGGTGGGGAGGGAAGTGAGGAAGGCGAGTGCTCGTTCGCCACTCCGAGTGTCTCGCGAGCGTCTCGGTTTTCCTTGACCGACGCGCGGACTGGCAAGGTGCTGCCCGACGGCTGCCTCGCTGTCCTCCCCTCCCTCCCTTCTACGCCTGCTTGCCACCCCCAACTCTCTCTCACTCTTGCTTCCTCTCTCTCTCTCTCTCTCGCTTTCTCTCTCTGTTACTATCTCTCTTGCTTGCTTTCTCTTTCTATCTCCCTCTCTCTCTCTCTCTCGTCCTCTCTCTCTTGCTTGCTTTCTCTCTCTCTCGTCCTCTCTCTCTTGCTTGCTTTCTCTCTCTCTCTCACTTTCTCTCTCTCTTGCTTTCTCTCTCGCCCTTTCTCTCCCTCGCCGTCTCTATTTGTTTTGCTTTCTCTCTCTCCATCTCTCTCACTTTCCCTCTGTTACTCTCTCTCTTGCTTGCTTTCTCTTTCTATCTCCCTCTCTCTCTCTCTCTCTCTCTCGCTTTCTCTCTCCCTCTCTCACTTTCTCTCTCTTTCTCTCCCTCGCCGTCTCTCTCTTTATTTGTTTTGCTTTCTCTCTCGCTCTCTCTCTCTCTCTCTCTCTCTCTCTCTCTGCTTTCTCTCCCTCTCTTGCTTGCCTTCTCTCTCTCTCTCTCTCTCCCACTTTCCCTCTCTGTCACTCTCTCTCTTGCTTGCTTTCTCTTTCTATCTTCCTCTCTCTCTCTCTCTCTCTCTCTCTCTCTCTCTCTCTCCCTTTCTCTCCCTCTCTCTCTCTCTCTCTCTCTCTCTCTCTCTCTCTCCCTCCCTCTCTCTCTCTCTCCCCATTCTCTGTAAGTGGAATATATAATGAAGACTTCTCTGTGTTTTGTTTAAGGATTTCGGAGGGGGGGTGCATGGGTTAGTAAAATAAATAAAACACGAAATCAATCAAAACGGAACGCTGCCAGTTGGCCTGACATCTCTGGTCTGGACACTCCCACAGTGTGTCAAAAAGTTTGAATTTGAAATGAACAGATGGCTGCCTGTCATTTTGCAATTAGAAATTGTAAGCAGTGTTGACGAAGAAGGCCTTGGTCGTGACGAAGCACCGGAAGCTAACCGTCGCCGCCGCAACCTCGCACATGAACACCACGTGCGTACGGTGCGGGATTTCCCCCTCTGTTGCTTAGCAACGCAACCGACGGCGACGACACGGTTGTCCTTCCGGTCAGGATTTTTTTTTTTTTTTTTTTGCGATAACAGCACCGATTTTGATCTGCCTATTTTCGGAGCTATTTTTGAAGTCCGAAGGTTTTCGACAAACATCCACGCAAACACCAGGCTACGGGGAAAAAAAGGGCGCCGTTATCAGCACCGCTGACGTCAAAGCCTTACCTAAAAAGCTTGATGACCTTGATAAGAGCGCGAATGGTGCGCAAAGACCCGTTTTCATTTTTAGAACACAAACGAGACCTGGCGGAGAGTCGCAGGGGGAGGACATTGACCCCACACGGCCAAAGAGATAGCAGGCAGACCGTGAGGGTAAACACTCGCGTATTGGGAAGCGAGGTCAAAGGTCAAGGCGGATTATCGATGCACCTTGAAAACTGTTGACATTTTCGGGGGATAAGTTTGTTCTTTTATTTTTCATGCGGTCACTAAAATCGATTTCTGATTTCAATTGTTTGTTTTATTCATTTTAAAGAATCGGGTGGCAGACCCACTTCACAGTGCAGAGGTCGCGAGTTGAAATCCCGCTCTGGCGCCTCTCTGTGTGGAGTTAGCATGTCCTGTCTTGGCCAGTGTGGTTTTTCTCCGGGTACTCCTGTTTGCCCCCACATTGCCAAAACATGCATGGCAGGTTGATTGAACACACCAAATTAAAAAGTGTGAGTGTGAGTGCAAATAGCTGTTTGTCTCTATGTGCCCTGCGATTGGCTGACAATCAGTTCAGGGTGTCCCCCATCTAGTACCCGAAGATGATTTTAAGATGAATTAATGAATGAATCGATGAATGAATGTTTCAAACTCAAGGCGACCGGTCAAATTCGGGTTCCCGAACCACCACATGAATGAACATCCAAAAGAGGACAAGTTGTCCAAATCAAGGCATGGGGGCTCAATATGGCCCGCCACATCTTATTATACGGCCCGCGAAAGCAAATCAAACACGTCAACTTCTGCGTTGTCTGCTAAAATGTCGACCAATATTAAATGTTATTGTAATTCATAAAAATGTTATATTAAAATTCTCATCTGGCATAAATAATTGACACATTGGAAGCCTTTTCTGGCCACCAAATCCGTCATTAACTCATTCACTGCCATTGCTGAATTTATTCGGGAATTGAAAATATGACATTCCGAATTTGTTCGAGTTTTGTTGTTTATTGCTTGGGTGCCGATAAAGCGCTGGTCAGACCTCTGACAATGTTTTTCCCTTTCGCAAGGGGGCAGCATTTCCCTTTTGTCCATGTTAGCGCTTTGTTCCTGCTTCAGCTGATGTTAAAGGGCTATATAAACCAATATGTATTTTATTGTATTTTGTACAGCCGCCCTCATTTCAAGGTCAGATAACTCCAGACTGATGTAATTTAGGAATTAACTGTTTTTTTTATGATTAAAGAAGACAGTCTCAGGTTACTTACGCTATATTAAATGTTTACATAGTCCTAAAACTCAATATTCTGTGGGTCCTGCAATTTGAGTGACAATGACAAAAACCCTGGCACTGGAGTGGACACATTTTGACACATAGTCTGGCAGTCAATGGGTTAAAGTAAGTAAGTAAAGGTGGAATAAACTGCGATTAAGTGACATTGAGAGTTTTGAAAGGCGCTTAAAATTGAAATATATTATTATTATGATTATGATGATGATGATGATTATTATTATAATTATTATTATTATTATCATTATCATTTTATTATAATCATTATTGTTATTATTTTTATTATTTTGTTATTATTAATATTAATTTATTATTATTATTATTATTATTATTTTATCATCATCATCATCATCATCATTTTATTATTATTATTATTATTATCATTATCATTATTATTATAATCATTTTATTATAATCATTTTATTATAATCATTTTATTACAATCATTTTATTATAAACATTATTGTTATCATTATTGTTATTTTATTTTGATTTGATTTTATTATGATGATGATGATGATGATTATTATTATTAATATTATTATTGACTTTTTTAACAACAAAGATGTGGCTTGTGCAGTGATCGGCATCGGCTGTCAGGAGAACCAGACGAGGCGATAAGTGAGCATATCCCGGCTAAATCTCTCATGTCGTTATCCGCATGAGACCCGGCGTGCGTGCATGCATGCATGCTCGAGTATTCAATAATGTATGTAGCATAATGATTTCAAGGCTTTTCAAGTACGCGGCGTGGCGGCCGGGCAGACAAAACCGATGAATAAATCATGGCCGGCCTCGGCCTGGTAACGTACGCGCAACACCAGGCGGCCTCGACGCCCTACCGGCTCAACCCGTAGGGTGAAAATAGGTCGAAAACGTCAACTTGGTTTTTCAGCCACCTTCGATGTATCTTTGTTTTTATCCGCCAGCAGACTATAAAGGGTGGGGGGGATTTTTTTCACCACCCCTGCCTCCAATCATATGACAAGATTCCCCCACCAAAAATGGGAGCTCCCGTGTTATTTATTATTCATTTGGGTTATTTATAATACACACGCACTCTTGTTGCAACATGCTAGTCAACCCCCTGTCCCCCATATATATTTTTTGCATGCTATCCCACTGAGACTTTTCAAAAATTTTAAGAAGAAAAACAAGAATTGCGACGGATACTCCACCCATCAATTGACGACGAAATCATCTTTTGATAAAGATATTAACTTCACGTTTTGTTCATTTCGTGACTAATGCCTGTTTTGGAATAACAAATAAATAAATAGGAACAACCCAAGATCTAAACAAACAAACAAATAAAATAAATGGATATATAACCAAATCTAATAAATAAATAAACCTAATAAATAAATAAATATGAACATCCAAATAAATAAAATAATAATAATAAATTAGACTGATAAATAAATCGATAAAAATAAATGGATGAATAAATACATCTAATAAAAAAATAAATATGAACAACCGAACAAATAAAGGAAAAAATGGATACAAATAAATTGATTGATAAATAAATTTAATAAAAAAATAAATATGAACATCCGAATAAATAAAGAAAAAATAATAATTACATGGATAAATCAATGGATAAAAATAAACTGATATAAATTAATCAAATAAATATGAATAAACCAAATGAAGAAAGAAATTAGCCGGATAAATAAATAAATTGATAAAAAAAGATACGTAAATAAATAAATAGATATGAACAACCAAATAAACAAAGAAATAAAAAGAAATAAACAAACAAAAAATAGACATATAAATAAATAAATAAATGGATAAAATACATAGATAAATAAAGCTAATAAATAAATAAATATAAACAACCGGAAATAAAGATGGATGAATAAATAAAAATATGGATAAACAAAAATAAATAAATAAATGAATGAATGAATAAATAAATAAATAAATAAAAACAACCGAATAACTAAAGAAATAAAAAAACAAAAAAATAGACGGATTAATAAATGGATAAAATAACTACATGAATAAATATATATATATATATACATCTAATAAATAAATAAATTAAATCAATAAATACACCAAATAAAAAAAACATAAATAGATTGATAAAAAAATTTAATAAAAAAATAAATACGAACTACCAAATACAGAAATAAACAAAAAATAGACAGATAAATAAATAAATAAATACATAAATAAACAAACATACAAACGAATAAATGCCTTTCTCTGAACAACTACAGTGTCGGGGGGAGGAGTATAACGAATAAGCATATGCGATTGTCCAAAGTATTCTGACATTGCATGTATACATGTTTTGCTGCATTGTTTTTGTTCATTAACATAACACTGCTACCTTGATGTGATGTCATGCTATCTACGCCATCACGTTGTAGCATTTCGTGAGCAGCACAGTTATGCTTTTTTTGCCCCCCGCCACCAAACATAATGTGTCTTTCTCTTGATTTGATGTTTTGTTTGACAGCAAACGTGAGAATTACTCGCACTGTCCACCAAACCCGTGCTAGTTGTTGACCATCACATTGATGGCTTTTTTTTGAAACCCCAAAACCGGCTGGGTTGAAAGCAGGCCAAATCTTTGTTGTGTTCTGAAGCGAGGAACTCCCTTCATTCATATTTCACACGCTCCCCTTCCGCGGTAATGCCTTCCGGGGTCTGTGCCGAGCTGTGCGAGAGAGCAAGAGCCATTAGCTGCCGGCGGTGATGCCCCCGTCCTGCCCATTTCTACCGAAAGCACTTATGCTGCTACGGGGCCTCCGTGGACCCATTTCCACAATGTCAAAAAGGTGCAGATGAAAGCAAATAAACAAACAAATAAATAATAAAAAAAAACAATAGGAATAAATAAATGGCTGAATTAATAAAATGAATGAATGAATAAATAAATAAAAATTACGTAAACAAATACGTGAGAATAAAACAAATAAACAAACAAATGACAATAAATAAATTAAATGTATTGTTGGTATACATACGTACATTTGAGTAAAATTACAGTGCAGAATTAATAATTTGGTAAACGAAATTAAAAAGGTCAATGGATAAAGTTAACTTATTGATGCAATCTTCAAGTCAGGAAACATATTACCTATCGAGCTAGCATGCTATCTATTCAGCTAGCTATCTATTAGCTATATAGCTAGCCAGCTAGCTATTTGAGTCAAGGAACATATTAGCTATCTAGCTAGCTCGCTATCTATTAGCTATCTATCTAGCTAGCTAGCTATAAATTAGCTATATAACTAGCTAGCTAGCTATTTGAGTCAGGGAACATATTAGCTATCTAGCTAGCTAGCGAGCTATTAGTTATCTAGCTATGTATTAGCTAGCTAGCTAGCTGTCTAGCTGTTTGAGTTATTCCGGGTTGAGTGAACACTGGCGCGTGTTGCTGCCGCTGCTCACTCACAGAAAAACGTATCCTGTGACTGTAAAGTGACCTTGAGAGTTTTGAAAAATGCTTATAAATGAAATGTACTATTATTATTATTCTCATAAATGAGAATAAATGAATAAATATAATATAAACGATTCATTTCTTCCATTTTGGGTAAAATGTGTTACTTCATAGTTGTATTAAGTTCATCCTGTCTTCTTGATATCTAATTTAAAACATATTCTTTTCTTACAGACAGTGTTTATTAGGTGTTCAATTATCTGACATATTTCGGCGTATACTTCGTCAGAGTGTTACTTCAATTTTCATTTCTCTTCTTCCAATGGAAGCCCAGCGAATAGATTTGTCAAGAAGGCCCAGTTTCCGCCTGAGATTCCGTTTTGTAAACCGGCGAAAAGACAAAAGCGATCCCTGAACATGGCGGTGGAGCGTCGCTTTGGATCTGATAGAAGCACCGCTGTTAAGGTGAAGATCACGAGTCGGCAACAAATCACAGTTTGTCATGTCGTAATGAGCAAACTTCAAATACCGTCAAACCGCGGTTTTTGAACGTCAGTTCTCATCCCATTCGGTTTTCAACCAAAAATGTCATGTTTTTTCATGCCTCGGAATGCAACCAAAATTTGGTTCTCAACCAAACTGATTGCATCTGAATGCATCACTCGACTACTCTCCGCTTCCTTCCACGTCATTTCCTTATATGTCACGTCTTCCTCATTGTGACCGACGCATTAATATTGTTGTTTTATTTTTGCGAAAATGCTGACGTATTTGGTTAAGATCTCCTCAATAGTATGATTTTAAAGCAAGCAGAGGATGGTTTGAAATGTTAGTGTGCCCTGTGTTTGCCCAAAGACAGCAGGGATAGGTGCCAACACGCCCCGTGGCAGAAAGATAGAGAGATTTTTATGTACAGATGTTAATGTTGATGTTAAAAATTGGTGAAAATAAAAGTTTGTTTTAATAGAATTTTACACATGACCTGCTCTATTACTAAGTATTTATCCGGTTTATGCGATGAAATAGTTAAAAAGTTGTTTTCTAGACTTTGAACGGATTAAGATTTTTTACATTGATTTTAAAGGAAAGTGCTGTTTCGGTTTTTGAACAAATCTGTTTTCGAACAGGTTTCTGAAACGGATTATGGTCGAAAACCGAGGTATCAAGACGAACTTTGTGCAGCATAGAGTGATGAGGAATTTTGGGGGGGATTCAGATTTACATTTGGTCAAATGTAGCTAACTGCCATTAGCCTCGAAAGGCGCTAATTGTGGCGCCTGCAGTCCACAAGGCCAGCAGCCAAATGGTTGAGGAACGTCAAGCTAAAGGTCTGAAGTCCAAAGTGGTCATCCATTATACAGTAGATAGCTCGCAGAAGACTGCTGGGCATCCGTACGCTGTTGCCCGGGCTCTTAAAAGCTTTTACTAAAGCATGAAACAGCCGAAGGAAGCGAAAGGGCGCCGAGGAAGGCCGGCGATCTACCGGTACGTCGCCATGCGTTGACCTCACACCCAAGCTTGACGGACATAGATTGGCCAACATGGCCGACAGCGGGGGCGGAAAAAAAAGGATGCTAATTGTGTCAACGTCCGCCCATCAAGCAGAAAGCTGATTAAAAAAATGATCAATTTTCCTTTCGGGGGCGGAGAAAGGGTGTGCCGTTGCAACTTGCCACGGATGGCGGTTCACATTTGGAGCAAATTAGGGGGGGGACATATGGCGCGGTGGCACCAGCCCCCTCCTGGTTTAATGTGCCAGTGGAAGAGAAGAAAAAGCTTGAAAGAGCACAAAAAATAGGGGGAAATGATCGGGATCCCTCGCTGAAAGAAATGAGGAGCGAATAAAACTGGATAGTGACTCTAGTGTCAAGTAAATAAACACTCAACTGAAAATCAAGAATCATCACTAAAAGTGGACAGAAAGGATGTAAGTTGAATATTTTTTGACTGATTTTAACGTACTGTACAGTCAAATCTGGGGTTCGTTCCATAAAACCGTTCGAAAACCAATATGGTTTTCAATGTCTGAATCATGTTTTTCACGGCCCAATATCGCCGTCGCCAACACATCACTTGGGAAATTTCGAAAATACCAATAAAAATGAGTTAAAGTGTCCCAAAACTACTTCCAAATGACCCCGGAAATGGCGAGGTCCGGCCCCCTTGTTCTTGACGTCACGCCAGGACGTCTTGCCTTGCTCTAAAATCAAAACAATGGCTTCAGATTCGGAGAAGATGCTTTCTTGGTAATCATCCAGTTATGAATATGATTCAAATAGTTCTGAAGAGCAAAGCATAAATGTTTGCAATCGATTAAAGAAGTCCTTCCGGATCAATTTGAGCCATCAGGACTCCAATGTAGCGTCCCAGAAAATGCACAAGATGGCTCCGTTGGAAATGGACTGATTTGTCTGCTGGGAATTTGTGTCAACTAGTATCAAATAGTAGTCTTGGTGCAACACACAACGATTCACCATTGCGTTATTCCTGTTTTGTATTCCTGTTTTCCTTCTAATTTCTCCATCCACACGGATCAAGACGAAGTTTTCAGAACAAACAAAGTACCCAAAATGCATTGTGTGACGCTTTCTCTGTCAGGGGCGTTCCTGACATGACGTGACGTCAGGAATCGTCACAACTCGAAAACAAGACTTCCTGAATATTCAGCGCGAGTTTTAACACATAAACTATAGCTATATGTGGTGGAATATTTGTAAAATACGCTCAGTAGAAGTCATTTCAAGTGATTTTACAAACTATGGACACAACTTGTCCGGAGGCGTTGGTTGTCCTTTAAGTGTATGTACAGTCAAAGCTGGGTTTTTGACCATAATGTTCCAAAAATCTGTTAGAAAACCGATTTGGTGGAAAACTGAAACATTTCCCATCATTATGTCGGATCAAAAAAAAATATGTACAGTAAAGTCTCCTTATATCGATATTCTCGGGAGTTGGAAAAAATATCGATATAACCGGACTATCGATATATCCGATCCTGCGGCATGTAAATTTTCTCCTTGCGTTCATAGAAATAGTATCGTAATAAGCAGTACTATCGATATAACCGATATCGATATAACGTGACTTTACTGTATATCATGATTGAACAATACAAAGATGCCTGCTCACAATGAAACGTTATGAGATGCGACAGGAAGTGACGTACACTGATGCCCGGGTTTACGAACCCTTTGGCTTACGAACTTTTCATTTTAAGAATGTTAAATTTAGGAAAATTTTACCTTGGCATACAAAATTTACCTTGGCATCCAAACTTTTTTGTACACGGAGCTGCCTCAATGAGTGATGTGTCTTTCGCGAACGAGCCCGTTCTACTAACAACAAAATGGCAGCTGACTGTTTTTGTCCTCTATTCCCCGTCCCCAGTCTTTGGTTAAAGCCACGTGATTGGTCAAGAACGCAGCAGTGAGGGGAGGTGGTTTAAACATTAAAGAGACAGACGATGAGTTTCAACTTTGATAGTTCAAAGGCAGTGTAGACTGCAAGGTTAAAATATCCCATGAATCAGGCTCCACAATCAACCCGCATCTGTGCACTTCATGCAAAAAGCTATCGACCCAGCTAAACAAAACACAATTGATGAGGAACTAGATAAAATTATCGCAGAGAAAGTACCGACAAGGGATCATTCCTCAAGATGGTGAAAGAAGAAGGTTACGTTCCTCATCAAGTGTTTAATGCTGATGAAACCGGCCACTCCATTCCATCAAGCCATCAACGACCATCTCAAAGGTAAATAAAATGACTTTATTAGACAGTCCAGTTTATTTCTTTAATTATAATACCATAGCACATTTATTAAAAGTAGAAAATTATGTTTTATGGGGACCTGGGAATGGATTATTCTCATTTTAATGGTTTCCTATGGGAAATATTTTTTTTTGGATACACACTTTTCACCTTACACACTCTGTCTGGGAACCAATTAAGTTGGTAAGCCAATGTATAACTGTATAAGGAAGCGGAGGCAGTGCGAGTGGTGAATTCAGGTGCGCTCAGTTTGTGAGAACTCATTTTCGGTTGTAAACTAAGGCATAAAAAACCCGAAATTTTTCGTTGAAAACTGAATTGGTTGAGAACCGTTCAAAAACCGAATTTTGACTGTACGTCAAAATTTGGCCACGCCCACTCGCGATCCTCCACCCGAATACAAATGCTATTTCTTTATCCAGATTTCAATATCGTTTCAAAAACGATCGTGATTTTTTTCAATTATCCATCTCAAACGCAAAAAAGCACTTAACTAAGGTCTCGTCAGACTACAGAAGTGCTAAGAGCCAGACTTGTTTTTGTCTTCCAGCAGAGCAGACAATCTTTTAGCCTACTTTGTCTGCTCCACTGCCATTATTCTGACAGCTGGATGTGTGTGTGTGTGTGTGTGTGTGTGTGTGTGTGTGTGTGTGTGTGTGTGTGTGTGTGTGTGTGTGTGTGTGTGTGTGTGTGTGTGTGTGTGTGTGTACTCCAGATATAATTAGTTAGTGATAAATTGCTTTGTTTTAACTTTGAAAGTGTAATCCGGTACTGTTGTGTGTGTGTGTGTGTGTGTGTGTGTGTGTGTGTGTGTGTGTGTGTGTGTGTGTGTGTGTGTGTGTGTGTGTGTGTGTGTGTACGTGTATGTGTGTATGTGTGTATGTGTGTTTATATGGCTATTTTAGTGAGGTCCACAATGATTTTATACCATACATAGTGAGGACATTTTTGACAAGTGAGTACTTTTTGGTGGGTCCTCGCAAGTGTTTCATTCTAAACGCTTTGAGAGGGTGTGTGTGTGTATATATATATATATATCAAAGCTGCACACCCGCAGAAAAATCTGGGTTTGTATCCTGTGACTGAAAAGTTTTGAAAGGCGCTCATAAATGAAATGTAGTAATTATTATGTATTATTATTATGATTTTCAGAGTGGTCCTCACGATTTTTGTGTGTGTATTTTCATTACACTTGGATACACACACTTTTTTACTCTCTGCCGCCATCTTTTGGATTTTTTATATATTTTTATGTTCTGGCAAAACTGAAACTGTCGAAAACAATATAATGGGATGATTAGAAATTAAAATTATTTATTGTTCTGAAATAGAACTCGTTATGCCAACCCAAAATTGGAATATGGCCGCACGCCCATACGAAATGATGCATGAAGTCAAATAAAAAAAATAAATAAAAAAACAAAAATAATTTAGCCGATTAAATTAGCCTTTATTAGTGTGTGTATGTCCGTGTGTGTGTGTGTGTGCGTCTATGTGCTCTAAATATTGTGTAGAGAAAAAATAAGCGCCACCTCCTGGTGGTTTTGGTCTGACATGATTTGTTAAGTCCCCACTAGATTACCAAAAACCTGAAAAAAATAAATCAAGAAATACACAATTTTAAAGTGATTTCTGAGTGAGCACAGGTTCCACAAATTTTTTTATAATTAAATGTCATTCTTACGTTTAAAGATGGAAATATGCTACTCAATGCTGTGTATTTATTTAATTACTGACAGTGTATTAGCTAACTAGCGAGCTAGCCATTAGCTATATAGCTCTCGAGGATGCTTGCTATCTAGCTAGCTAAATAGCTATCTATCTATTAACTGGCTATTAGCTAGCTAGCTTTTCTCTCGATTTGAGTTATTATGGATTGTTGGCTATCTATTAGCTATCTACTAGCTGGCAAGCTAGCTTTCTGTGTATTGACTTCCGGGTTGAGTGAACGCTAGCGCGTGTGGCTGCCGCTGCTCACCCACAGAAAAGCTTCATCCTGTGACTGTAAAGTGATCTTGACAGTTTTGAAAGGCGCTTCGAAATGAAATGGATTATTATTATTATAAAATCACTTTTATGAGTTTCATATATATATTTTTTTCATGTTTGAAATTGGGCACACCTCATCCCTACCGTGTGGCAAAAACGTGCATGTGTGTGGATGCACTGTAAGTAATTTGGGAAAGGTGGTGTAAGTGAACCAAAAGGTGGTGCCCAGAAAACATGAAAATGTGTAGGTGTGTGTGTGTGTGTGTGTGTGTGTGTGTGTGTGTGTGTGTGTGTGTGTGTGTGTGTGTGTGTGTGTGTGTGTGTGTGTGTGCGAGCTGTGCAGACAAGCGGGAGCTGCCACCGAATGCTGCCTACATCAAAACTGGCAGCAGACACGGAGCTCCATGCCAGGTCAAGGAGTGTGTGGGTGTGGCGTTTGGTTTCTGTGAGCCCATCTGGAGCTCTGGCAAGCAGGCCCGAGGGGTGGGAGTGTTAAACCCACCGCCCTTTCCCCTTCCCCTGGTTGATCATATGTGTTTCAAAACAGGTTGTGTGATATTCTAAAGGTGCGTCAATGAGACATAAGAGACGCGTGGCGGGGTCACGGTCGAAATGCACAGGTTGAATGAAAATTGCGTGTGAAGGGGGTGAAATTTAAACAAATGCAAAAATGGGTGTGAAAAGTGGACCACTCCTAATGTTTATTTTTGGGGGGGAGGTTCTTGTTGGCGAGGAGTTAAAAATAATAATAATACATTTCATTTCTAAGCGCCTTTCAAAACTCTCAAGGGCACTTTACAGTCACAGGATGATTTTTTTTCTGTGGGTGAACAGCAGCAGCCACACGCGCCGGCGTTCACTTATCCCGGAATAACTCAGATAAAAAGCTAGCTAGCTCATAGCTAGCTTTTAGCTAATAACTAGCTAGCCAGCCAACAGCTAGCTAGCCAGCTAATAGCCAGTTAGCCAGCCTAATAGCAAATACAAGTTAAATAATGTGGTTGCACAAGTGTGCACACCCTCTTGTGTCTTTATGGCTCTGGCGCACCTCGAGACTCGGAGTGTATTGATCACCATGTAAAAAATAAAACCACATACATATTGTATGTATTGCATTGTATTTTGAACAGGTGCCCCCATTTCAAACTCAGATAACTCCAGACCCATGTGACTTGGGAATTCACTTTTTTCTGATGAAAGAAGAGCCATGAAATAGTGCCAGATAGCTGGCTCCATATTAGCTATCTATTAGCTAGCTAGCTTACGATCTATTATCTATCTATCAGCTTCCTGACAGGACGGACACAACAGGTCAGACTGGGAAATATATCATCCACAACACGAACCACGAACACTGGAGCCCCGCAGGGATGCGTCCTCTCTCCATTGCTCTTCTCTCTCTACACGAACGACTGCACCTCAACGCACCCAGCTGTCAAATTCATAAAGTTCGCAGACGACACCACGGTCATCGGTCTCATCAAAGACGGCGACGAGTCTGCGTACCGACAACAAGTGGAGCAGCTGGAGCTCTGGTGCAGCCGTCACAACCTGGAGCTGAACACGCTCAAGACAGTTGAGATGATGGTGGACTTCAGGAAACATCCATCACCACAGCTACCCCTCACACTATCCAACTGCCTTGTGTCAACCGTTGAGACCTTCAAGTTTCTGGGAATCACAGTCTCCCAGGACATGAAGTGGGAGGTCAACACCAACTCTATCCTGAAAAAGGCCCAACAGAGAATGTACTTCCTGAGGCTGCTAAAGAAGCATGGCCTGTCACAGGAGGTGCTGCAACATTTCTACACGGCTGTCATCGAATCCATCCTGTGTTCTTCCATCACCGTTTGGTTCGGGGCCGCCACAAAAATGGACAAAATCCGACTTCAACGGACAGTTAGGACGGCGGAAAAAATCATTGGCACCGCCCTACCCACTCTCGAGGACTTGCACACTGCAAGAATCCAAACTAGGGCGCGGAAAATCCTACTGGACCCTCCGCACCCTGCCCACCACCTTTTCCAGCTACTCCCCTCAGGCAGGCGCTACCGATCCATGCGCACCAAATCCAGCAGACATTTAAACAGCTTCTTCCCCCAAGCCATTAACTCTTTGAACTCTTTCAACAGTAGCCAAAATGGAACTGTATAGTGCCACTTAGCAGTTTTTTTGACAACGATACTAGTGCAGCGTGTTCTACCGGAAACAAATTCCTTGTGTGTCCTACATACTTGGCAATAAAGATGATTCTGATTCTGATTCTGATTAGCTATCTATTATCTAGCTAGCTGGCTAACTATTAGCTATCTATTAGCTAGCTAGCTTGCTATATATTTGAGTTATTCCGGGTTGAGTGAACGCTGGCGCATGTGGCTGCCACTGCTCACCCACAGAAAAACTTATCCTGTGACAGTAAAGTGACCTTTAGAGTTTTGAAAGGCGCTTAGAAATGAAATGTAATATTTACAGACCAAAGCTTCATGAAGCTTCGTTCAAGAAGTATGATGGCGGTCTGCCCGCAAGCCAACTCATCATGGGTACTAGAGTAAAAAATAAAAAACATATTGGTTCATAATTATCTCACATTGTATGAATTTATATCAATATATTTATCAATGCTTAATCAGAAGTAAATAAGGATTATGTGTGCCTGTTTCATTTCTTCTCCCACCTACCTCCTCAATCCCGGCCGGCAGCATCTGCGCTCTGATGCCTCGCGATGTGTCAGCGGCGTGTGGGCTGCTGCTAATTTGTGCAGAGTGGGAGAAAGCATTTTGGGCATGTGGCAAAAGTGTATTTTAAGACGCACAATTTACATTCTCATAGGGAAGGTGCGCATATAAACACATACATAAATACACACACACACACACACACGATTAAAATGATAATGTTTTGCTAACTAAGTAGCGATGTGGCAATTGACATGTGAGCGTACATGCGATGAACGGCGTTAGCAGGCAAGACCATCTGTGCCATTGATGCATGATGGGTATTTGCGTCGCCACGTGGGATGAATATATCACACGTGGGATGAATACATGATTATCGATGCGGCATCATTCCAAAAGAGGAGTGACACGACACCTCCGATTTACCAAAAAAAAAAAAAAAGAAAATAGAAACTTTTTCCCGGACTGAAAATGCGTTCAAAAGATTGACAGTCGTAGTAAAATGTAAAACTTGTGCAATATTATTGAGCTATTTGATAAGTTGACCCATTTCAAAGTATTCCAAATATGTACTGGATGCACCTGAAGTCTCTCAAAATTTGCTGAATTGTTCGAGAGTGTAGAAAAAAATGAATAAAATTATATATAAATAGATAGAGGAAAAAAAAAAACAATATATATATTTTTTACAAACATGAACAATATAGATATATAGATTTTTTTTAATGGAAGAAAAAAAATCGTACATTCTTTTTACTATACAGTGATACCTCGGTTTACGAACTCCTTGGCTTATGAACTTTTCGGTTTACAAATGTTAAATTTATGAAACTTTTACCTTGGCAGATGAACTATTTTTGGGATACACACGGAGCTGCCACAATGAGTGATGTGTCGTTCGCGAACGAGCCCATCCTCCTAACAAGAAAATGGCAGCCGGCTTGTTTTAGTCCTCTATTCCCCGCCCCCAGTCATCGGTTAAAGCCATGTGATTGGTCAAGAACAGAGCAGTGAGGGGGTGGGTGTTACAGACAGAGAGAGAGTGAAGCCATTCTCCTAAAAAGAAAATGGCAGCCAACTTTTTTTTGTCTTCTATTCCCCAGCCCCAGTCTTTGGTTAAAGCCATGTGATTGGTCAAGAACACAGCAGTGAGGGGAGGTGGTTTAAACATTAAAGAGACAGGCAGACGACAGAGAGAAAGTGACAAAATGGATGGAAAACAGTGAAATTTGGACTTGTTTCCACTTTGTTAAAATTCCGATCAATCAGGCTCCACAAATAACCTGCAGTAAGCCAAGGTATCACTGTATATATACATGTTTATATATATATATATATATATATATATATATATATATATATATATATATATATATATATATACAGTAAAGTCTCGTTATATCGATATTCAAGGGAGTCCGAAAAAATATCGATATAACCGGGACTATCGATATATCCGACCCTGTTTGCATGTAATTTTCTCCGTGCGTGCATAGAAATAGTATCGATATAACCGGGACTATCGATATATCCGATATCGATATAATGAGACTTTACTGTATATATATTTTCTATTTTCATTCCTTTCATAACTTTGCTGCTGTGAAATGTAAATGTCTCCACTGCGAGACTAATAAAGTCAAATCCAATCCAATCCAAAATAATATAATATATATGTATAAAAATGTAACAAAATATATATATTTTCCTACATTCAATTTATTATTTTAAACGTAAGAAAAAAATGTGTTCTTGCATTTTTTTTTACAAATTTATTCCCCCACATACAGAAGCGTCCGTTCCATTGAGGTCACTCCCATGACAAAATCACGCAAAATGATCCCTTGGAAGTGTAAGACGGGAGCTTGCTAAATACCCGCCAATTCCCCGTTCTAAATTGGAGACGAGCAGCACTTTGAAAGGTGAACATGTGTTGTGCAAACACAATGGCCGCTTTTGCCAACACCCCCTCCGACCCTCCGACCCACTCGAAGTCAGACAAGAGCACAGAAGGGGAGGGAAAATGTGAATAGACCATGTGCTGTGTCACACACGTGAACAAGCAGCAGACCAGAAAATACACACGGTTGCAATATGTTTTGGTCGGGCTTGCTTGGCGCTATTTTCAGCCTGAGCAGACTGCGCCATGATTAATACATTGGCTCAAGGAGGGGCCCCCATGAAATATTCACATCTTACGCACAAAATGCGCAGCTCCCAATGTCACGTTTTCAAGACTGATTTCTTTGTTTGACCATCGCGTGTGAACAAATAACCCGAGTCGGGTTCCGACGTCGCGACCTGTCCGTTCGGGTTCCAAGTCTGGTTCTGTGGCTCTGCGGGGCAGTGCCAAGTGTGCCGTCCTGTCTGCTTAGTCTACTCCAAAACGGGCCTTCTGCTGCAAGTAAAGCGAGCCAGCAGGTGAGAAGGTGCCAGCCACGCTGACCCAAGGCTACTTTCAACCACAGACGCAAGCAAGTATCACGGCGGAGGCGTTGACATTCAAAGTCAACAAGCCGTTTGTGCAAAGCTGGAAAAACGCCTCATTTGGCATTTTTGTCGTGAGTGCACGGTGGAATTTTTCCTTTCACGTCAACAACATTCACCAGCTGTTTCTAAAGGTGACTATTTTCTCCAGTTGCTCCAAAATAATGCTGCTCGTTCCCCTCATCAAACCGCTCATGTTTCTGTTAGCTCAAACTAAAATGTGAGATTGGATGGATGGGTGGGTTTTGGGTGTTTTTTTTTGGATGGATGGGTGGGTATTTTTGGATGGCTGGATGGGTGGGTATTGGGTGGGTATTTTTGGGTGGCTGGATGGGTTTTGTTTTTTTTTTTTGGATGGATGAATGGATGGATGGGTTTTGGGATGGATGGATAGGCTTTGGGTGGGTATTTTTGGGTGGATGGATAGAAGGTTTTTGGGTGGGTGGATTTTGAATGGGTATTTTGGGATGGAAGGATGGATGGATTGATAGGTTTTGGGTAGGTATTTTTGCATTGATGGATGGGTAGTTTTTGGGGGGGGTATTGATGGATGGAAGAATGGATGGATCGGTTTTGGGTGGGCATTTTTGGATTGATGGATGGGTGGTTATTGATGTATGGATGGATGTATGGATGGATAGGTTTAAGTGGGTATTTTTGTATTGATGGATGAGTGGTTATTTTTGGATGAATGATAGATGATAGATGGATATATGGTTTTTGGGTGGGTATTTTTGGATGGGTGGGTGGGTGGGTGGTTTTTGGGTGGGTATTGATGGATGGGTGGAAAGGTTTTGAGTGGGTATTTTTGGATTGATGGATGGGTGGGTATTTCTGGATGGATGGATAGATGGGTTTTCAGTAGGTATATTTGGATGGATGGGTTTTGGGTGGGTACTTTTGGATGGGTGGGTGGGTGGTTTTTGGGTGGGTATTGATGGATGGGTGGAAAGGTTTTGAGTGGGTATTTTTGGATTGATGGATGGGTGGGTATTTCTGGATGGATGGATAGATGGGTTTTCAGTGGGTATATTTGGATGGATGGGTTTTGGGTGGGTATTTTGGATACATGTATGGGTGATTTTGGGTGGGTATTTTGAATGGATGTATGGGTGGTTTTTGGCTGGGTATTTTGGATGGATGTATGGGTGGTTTTTGGGTGGGTATTTGTGGATGGATGGACGGATGGATGGATAGAAGGATGGATGGATACTGTAGATGAAGAAAATGGAATAGAAATGGAAGTAAATCTGTGGAAATCCAAGCAGCCTAAAATAAACATCAAAAGTAAGCCACGGTGCTCATTCACAGCCTCACCATGTGGTCTGGCGGCCATCCGGGAACGGCGGCTAGCGATGTGTGGAAACCCGAAGCATCTGAGATAGCCCAAACCAAAACACGACCATGTTTGAGTGTCAAATAAGGAAAGCATACAGAAACGTCCAGTGACCTGTGCAAAAAATGGCGGGAGGGGTCAGCGGGAAGACAGAAGGGCCTCCCTGCTAGCAGGGTGCTCGCTGCTTACACATGTGCTCATCACATGGGGCGCATTCCACCTTGTCGCCACCTCATAAAACGTAAATGGGTGGGGGATGGGGTCATTTTCAACACTGGTGGGGTGGTAAGGAAAAGAGGAGGTCGGGGGGGCTTTGACAATCTGGCCCGTCGAATTGTACATATAGCATTTTCATTAATTTTGAGATGCTCTGTTTTGAGTTATTAGCATGGCCACGGACCAAATTAAACTCTTACTTCATGGCAACATTTTTTTAGCAGGCATTTGGGGTGCCCGAAAATGTGCCGGCTCAAAATCTAAAGCTAGCAAACTATTACAATTTCATGTATAAAAATAAATATTAATAATAATAATAATAATAATAATAATAAAAAGTGTTCACTCAACCCAGAATAACTCAAATAGATAGAAAGTTAGCTAGCTAATAGATAACTAATAGATAATAGCCAGCTAACTAGTTAGTTAGATAGCTAATAAATAGCAAATAGCTAGTTAGCTAGGTAGCCAGCTAGATAGCCAGCTAGGTAGCTAGCTATATAGCTAGCTAGATAGCCAGATAGCTAGCTACATAGCTAGTTTGCTCAAGTGAGCAAGATGGCTTCAACAGACCGGGAAGGTCCCAATATGTCACAAATGCACGATTTATCATTTCACAGTCACAGGTTAGCCATATTTTTCAGTTTCAGTTAGCGGTGATCATTTCTTATTTTTTTTTATTGGCCAGCTTGAGAAAATAAATTCGAGTTGGTGATCCCAAAACTGTTTTGGTGGAAGTATGCAAATGGGCGAACCAATTCTAAAGGAACAAGTTAATTCCTAAATTATATGGGTCTGGAGTTATCTGAGCGTCAAATGGGGGTGGATGTACCAAAGGCAAATGCTGCCCCCTCATGGTAGGGAAAAACATGACCAGAGGTCTGACCGAGAAATTACAGTCACAGGATATTTTTTTTTTTTTCTGTGGGTGAGTAGCGGCAGCGACACGCGCCAGCGGTCACTGAACCCGTAAGTAACTCAAATAAATAGAAAGCTAGCTAGCTAATAGATAGCATCAAGGTTCAGGCTCAAAGTCCTGATCTCTGCATTTGCGTAAATATTGTCTTTATAATAAATAAATAGACAAATAAATACATTTGATGATAGATAGATAGATAGATAGATAGATAGATAGATAGATAGATAGATAGATAGATAGATAGATAGATAGATAGATAGATAGATAGATAGATAGATAGATAGATAGATAGATAGATAGATAGATAGATATAGCCAGCTTGGCTGGCTTAATACTTTCAAGGGGATTTATGTCTTTCATACGATGTATAATGTTTATAAAAAATCTGATTGATATTACGGCGAAAAAAAACCACAAGAAATGTTCCATTAAACTGATTTCAAAATAAAATTCCACTTGACTGGAACTTGTCTTTCTTCTCGAGACTTCTCGCACAGACTTGTTTTCTCTGTGGTCGACTTGGCTTTTTACAAGTAGAGATCTTTGTTATTATTACCATGACTGCTGATCTTTAACGATGAAAATGGAATTGAAAATATCTTAAAATTACACAGTGATACATCCGTGAACGAACGCTTCAGCTCACAAACATTTCGCCTCATGAACATTAAATTTCTGAGCATATAGTCTCGGCTGACGAACTAGTTTTCGGCGGATGAACACCAAACCACACGGTCGAACAGCGCCACGATGTCTGGGGACTAGTTTTCGTCATCCCCTTTCTTTGGGTGCGGACGTGGTTTGTTATTGAGTGGAGTACTTTTGCTATTATGAGACCGAAAAAGACCCCACCACAGGCTAGCGTTAAGCCGAAGAAGACACAAAACAAAATTACGGTCGAGCAGAAGAGATAATTGAAAAACACGAATGAGGTGTACATTTGTGTGACTTAGCGTCCCAGTACCAGTACGCTAAGTCGACCATTGCTACCATTCTGAAGAACAAGGAAGCTATTAAAAGTGTGTTTATGGGTAATTGTGTTTCTATGTTGTCTAAGCAATGGTCTCAGGCAATAGAAGAGGTTGGAAAAACTTCTGTTGATTTGGATTCACGAAAAGCAGCTAGCAGGGGACATTGTGAGTGATGGTATTGTCGGCGAGAAAGCACGGCAACTTCACGCAGATATCATCAAGAGGCAATTATATCAATGACCTTCACAAAGGTCAATAAAACGACTATGTTATACAGTACAGTTTATTTCTTAAATTACAATACAATAGCACATTTTTATACATAAAATAAGGTCTATTTTGTGTAGATTTAAGGCTTACTTAGTAGAAAATTATGTTTTATGGGGACAGAGGAACGGATAATTCTCATTTTAATGGCTTCTTATGGGAAGTAATTGTTCAGAAGATGAACTTTTCACCTTACACACACTTTCTGGGAGCCAATTAATTTCGTAAACTGAGGTATCACTGTATTTGACTTTTTCTCTTTTTTTTTACCAGTGTTCACCCAAATGGCGAAACCTTTCTTTTGGATTTATTTAACAATTTTTGCGTTTCCCGTACAAACTTTCTTGTATGCCATCCACATCGAAAAATTTGCAAAAATCGTACAGAATACGGCAAAATACGGCCGGTTTACAGGTATGCCAGTGTGCCATGTCGGCAAAATAACACTGAGAGGGGATTATCGGCAAACGCGGGAGTTTATGGTGGCATTACAAGCAAGCCGACGCTGAGTGGATTGTGCTGTCATGACGATTATTGTGGAGATAATCCGTGAGACTGGACCACGCGCATCGTAACTTCACGTATGTCGCACAAGCGGTTTAACCGCCATGAATGATGTAAAAACATCTAAGTACGACATGCGTGGAAATGAGTTTACCTTCACGGCTGACCGTTTCCTTTTGTACAGAAGCGTTACAGACGTCCATTTTGTGAATTACTCAGTCAGACCTCTTGTAATGTTTTTCCCTACCACGAGGGAGCAGCATTTGCCTTTGGTACATCCACCACCATTTCAAACTCACATAACTCCAGAACCATATAACTTAGGAAATAACTTGCTCGTTACAATTGGGTCGGTCCATTTGCATACTTCCACCAAAACAGTTTTGGGGTCACCAACTCAAATTTATTTTATCAAGCTGCCCAATAAAATAAAAATAAAAAATGATCACTGCTAACTGAAACTAAAAAATATGGCTAACCTGTGACTGTGAAATGATAAATTGTGCATTTGTGACATATTGGGACCTTTCCGGTCTTTTGACACCATGTTGCTCATTTGAGCAATCTAGCTATCTAGCCAGTTATTTGGCTATCTAGCTAGCTATATAGCTAGCCACTTAGCTGGATATCTAGCGGGCTACCTAGATAGCTAGCTATTTGCTATTTATTAGCTATCTAACTAGCTAGTTGGCCATTATCTATTAGTTATCTATTAGCTAGCGAACTTTCTCTCTATTTGAGTTATTCCGGGTTGAATAAACACTGGCACATGTGGCTGCCACTGCTCACCCACAGAAAAACTGATCCAGTGACTAAAGTGACCTTGAGAGTTTTGAAAGGCACTTATAAATTAAATGGATTATTATTATTATTATTATTATTATTATTATTATTATCACATGTTTATGAGTTTCATAAATATATATTTTTTCATGTTTGAAATTGGGTTCCCACGGGGCGAATCCTTTGCACACCTCGTCCCTACCGTGTGGCAAAACGTGTATGTGTGTGTATGCACTATAAGTAATTTGGGAAAGGTGGTCCCCATAAGTGATGAATGAAAAAGTAGTCCCCAGAAAACATGAAAACGTGTAGGTGTGTGTGTCTGTGTGTGTGCGTGTGTGTGTGTGTATCTGAGCTGCGCAGACAAGCGGCAGCTGCCACCGAATGCTGCCTATTACTATTAAAGGACAACCGACATCACTTTTTTGTTTTTTAACTGACATCAGAAAAACGTTTTATAGCATCTAAAATACGCAAAACACGCAGTATGATATTTTTAGTCAAATGCAAAACACCAATAAAAATGACTTAAAGTGTCCAAAATCAGCAAAAAATTGAGCTGCGAATTGGGCATTTTGAGAAAGTCCCGCCCCCAGTTCGTGATGTCACACCAAGACGTCTTGCATTGCTGCAGAATCAAAACAATGGCTTCAGATTCGGAGAATATGCTTTCTTGTTACACATCCAGTTATGAATAAGATTGAAAAAGTTCTGAAGAGGAAAGCATACATGTTTGCAATCGATTAAAGAATTTATTTGTGCCATTTTGAGGCAACATTGGGGGGAAATGTCTCACCCAAAAAAAGAGGCACAAAATGGCGACCTCCTGTGGCCACCTCCATTTCCACAGGCTGATAAATTCCTTATATGGCGCTTGGACGCCCTCTTCTGGCCTTTTGGCGGCCTTTGGGTGCAACACGAGGTCCCCAGACCAAACAAGTACAGCAAAATACATTGACGTGATGGAAGGTCCGCTACAATGCGTCTTTTTTTTTACGGGCATGGGGCGGTCCTTTAGTGACGTCACGTACGGACTCATCACCGAGTCAAAAACAAGACTTCCTGAATATTCAGCGCGAGTCTTAAAACGGAAAATATAGCTATATACGGTGGAATCTTTGTAAAATACGCTCAGTAGAAGTCATTTGAAGCCATTTTACAAATTAAGGACACAACTTGTCCGGAGACGTCGGTTGTCCTTTAACTCTTTTTTTTTCCAATGAAAGAAGAGCCTCAGTTTTTTATTACTCTGAATTGAATATGTATGTCGTCCTAAAAGTCAATATTCTATGAGTCCTGCAATTTGAGTGAAAATGACAAAAACCCTAGCACTGTAGTGGACACCTTTTTGCACATCGTCTGGCAGTCAATGAGTTAATTGACATTTGTATCAGAACTCCGTGTCCTGTCCTTGTGTTCATTTTATGATTCACAGAAAGTGTCTCCATCCCTTCAATCGCTGTCCTTGTGAGAGCCCCCCCCCCCCCCCCCCCCAGCCCCCCTCCGAACGAAAAGGGGACTTTGCGGAGTGGATTAATGCTGCTGATGAAGCTTGTTGACATCAGATGGTACGGTAACGACCAATCCACTCGCACGGCTCAGAAAAGAAGCTCAGGCAAACGCAAAGTTGGCACGTACACGCCAGGGGGGAAAAAATCAAAACAAACAAACTAAGCCCAAAGGCAAGTAGCCCCTCATGTTCCCTTCACATGGAGGGAAGGTGCCAAGGACATCTTTTTTTTCTCTAAGAACTCCAATCCAGCCCAGATACTTTCAAACCTTGCTTTTCGAACGTTTTGGTTCTCGACTAATTCGGTTTTTGACCAAAAATGTTTTTGTTTTTTTATGCCGTGGTTAAAAACCAAAATGGGTCGTCGAAAAAAAACGGAGAGCACCCGAATGCAACACTGGACCCTTCGCTTCATTCTACGTTACTTCCTGGTGTCACGTCTCATTGTGAGCGATGCATTTTCTTCCTCTAGTGTTCCATTCTGAGTTTGTATTGTTCAATATTGATTGGAGGAAAAAAAAGTTTTTTTTTGCACATCATCAGACAGTAACAATAATAATAATAATAATAATAATAAATAAAATACAATTATAAATAGAATACAATAAATAAAATACAATTTTAAATTATGCTGTGGTTTACAACTGAAATGGGTTGTCGAAAAGAAATGGAGCGCACCTGAATGCACCACTATACCCTTCGCTTCCTTATACAATGATACCTCGGTTTACGAATCCCTTGGCTTATGAACATTTCGGTTTCCGAACGCTAAATTTATGAACATTTTACCTAGGCATACGTACTATTTTTTGGGACACACACGGAACTCCACAATGAGTGATGTGTCGTTCGTTCGTTCTAACAAGAAAATGGCAGCCGACTGTTTTTGTCCTCTATTCCCCGCCCCCGTCTTTGGTTAAAGCCATGTAATTGGTCAAGAACGCAGCAGTGAGGGGAGGATTGTTTAAACATTAAAGAGGCAGGCAGACGACAGTGAGAGTTTCAAGATAGTTCAAAGGCAGAGTGTAGACTGCAAGGTTAAAATATCCCATCAATCAGGCTCCACAAACAACCCGCACCACAAGCCATCTGTACACTTGATGCAAAAAGCAACCCAGCTAAACAGAACACAATTGATGAGGAACTAGATAAAATGTTCACAGAGAAGGCTAGGTGGGATCATTCCTCAAGATGGTGAAAGAAGATGGTTACGTTGCTCATCAAGTGTTTAATGCTGAGGAAACCGGCCACTCCATTCCATCAAGCAATCAACGATCATCACAAACGTAAATAAAACCTTATTATTATACAGTACAGTTTATTTCTTTAATTATAATACCATATCACATTTATTATACATAAAATAATGTGTATCTTGTGTAGTTTTAAGGCTTAGAAAAATAGAAAGTAGAAAATTATGTTTTATGGGGACCCGGGAACGGATTATTCTCATTTTAATGGTTTCCTATGGGAAATTAATTTTGGGGATACACACTTTTCGCCTTACACACTCTGTCTGGGAACCAATTAAGTTCATAAGGTATCACTGTACGTCATTTCCTGGTGTCCCGTCTCATTTTGTTCCTGTAGTGTTCCATTCTGAGTTTGTATTGTTCAATATCGATTGGAGGAAAAAAAAGAACATTTTTGTACATCGTCAGGCAGCCAATGAGTTAAGGCCAATATGCGCACCGGCGTCCTCCACTAGGATGTCCGTCCATTAAGCAAGCTCTCATTTTTCACTGGGCCGCCTCGACGTGACTTTCAAGGCGCCGACGGCTTAATTGTAAGATTCGGATTTCCAAAATGGAGGCTTTCAGGAGGAAGTGAAGCAGACGCAACTGTTAATTAGATACGAGTCATCTCGAAGAACACAAAACGCGGGGATATTGGGGGTGCAGTTTCCGAGATTCCAACTCAAACGGGATTGGAGACGCGATTCCAATTGAAATGAAAATCATCCCCAGAGTGGATGAAAAACAATCGGAGGCGAGTGTCGATCGACAAGCAAGCAGCGGGATGCTAGCTTTTGAAGACGGTGGGGGGGGGGGGGGTATGAGAGGGGGGGGGCTGAATTTTCTTGTTTTGGTGCATGGGCACGCTTTATTTGCGCTAGACAAAAGAGGCCGGTGGGGGGCCATGGGGTTGGGGGGGAGGTAGGGGCGGCTTTAGATCCGTGCTGACAACAAAATGGCCTTTGTGTACTGAATTAATGTGTGAATACATCTGAGAGGGGGGTCGTGGGAGTGGGCAGGAGGGGTAATGTTGGCAGGAGGAGAACAGGCCCTATTAATAGTGTCTATATATTAATAGAATTTTAAACTGCTATGATTTGTGTTTACCGTGTAGCATTTTAATTTAAGTCATTGACTGCCAGACGGTGTGCAAAAAGCTTCCACTTCAGTGCCAGGGTTTTGGTCATTTTCACTCAAATTGCAAGACCCATAGAACATTGAGTTTTAGGACAACATAAAAATTCAAGGCAGCGTAAGAAACCTTCGACTCTCTTCTTTCATCAGAAAAAAGAGTTAATTCCTAAGTTAGATGGGTCTGGAGTTATTTGAGCTTGAGATGGGGGCAGATGTCCAAAATACAATGCATATTCATTTAGTAAAGTCTCGTTATATCGATATTCTTGGGAGTCAGAAAAAATTGTCGATATAACCGTACTATCGAAATGTCCGATCCTGTGCCGTACTGCATGAAGCGGGGGCAATAAATGGGGGATCTTTGATATGGCATGTCATTTTTTCATTGGGTTCATGGATTGCGTATCTAGCATGCTTTTGTACTGTCGTGAAGTGAAAAATAAACTTGTGCATTAAATAAAAATGTCATTTATTATTTTTATAACGCACTCTTGCAATCGTGACTGTGCATCACTTGACATTGGACACACGAGAGAAACCACGAATGCCAGCATGTACAAATATGAAAAACAGTGATTCTTGCAAGAAATAAAGATATCAAAACAGTAAAAAACGAAAACTGCAACGTCATTACTTACGTTATAAGTATTCGCGGCATCAAACTACAGTAAAGTCTCGTTATATCGATATCGGATATATCGATAATACTGCTTATTATGACACTTTTTTCATTTCCCGTGCACATTTCTAGTCTTTTTTATGTATAATTAGTTCCGTTTAGGACGATTCGTGGTTTTTACGATAATCCGGTTACTACGGTGCTCTTTTTCATCTCCCGCCGGCCATTTTGCTATGTTTATATCGATACACGCCATCGGTCGCGCCATTGGTCGACTTGGTCACGTGACTTGGTCACGTAAGTTTCTTACGTGACCAGCTCCCGTGTAGCAGAGCCATTTTCATTTTCAGACGCTAGCTCGTGTGTAGCAGACGGGATTGAAGTGTTTGTGTTAAAAGGTAAAAATGGGAAGCAGAAAAAGATTGATGACTTTTTTAAATTGCATACATAATACAGTAAGATGTAAGCGTTGCAGTTTCCCTGTTGTGTTATGTACATGCCCACTGTACTGTATATGAATGCAATCGTTTTTTTGCAACAATGTTTCTTGTTTTGTCTGCTGAAGCGTGATTTAGAAAATTACCATACATTCCACACTGTGTATTAAAGGACAACCGATGTCAGTTTTTATTCAAATGCAAATAAAAATGACTTCACGCCAAGACGTCTTGCTTTGCTTGTGAATCCAAACAATGGCTTCAGATTCGGATGATATGCTTTCTTGTTACACATCCAGTTATGAATATGATTCAAATAGTTCTTAAGAGGAAAGCATACGTTTGCAATCGATTAAAGAATTATATGTGCCATTTTGAGGCAACATTGGGGGAACATCTCTCACCCCCAAAAAAAATGAGGCACAAAATGGCGAGCTCATGGACAGCTCCGTTTCTTATATGGCGCTTGAATGCCCTCTTTTGGCGGCTTTTGTTAATGCAGTTCGGCGCAGGACGGATATATCGACAGTACGGTGATATCGACATTTTTTCTAACTCCCGAGAATATCGATATAACGAGATTTTACTGTATTTCGCGATGAAGGAGTTGCTTGTTGGATTGTCCCCCACAGCCACGATTGCCTTGTACTTCGTTCCGATATCACAATTCGTTTCCCCATAGTTGAAATTGGTGTCAAACAACTGTATACTGTATAAGAAGACTACAGTATTGTGACGTTCTCATCCTCTTTGATCCAGGTCCGAAGTGGCGTCTGCTACACTGCGCAACACACGGAAGCTGGTCACGTGACCAACGGTGCCACTGATACAGATTTCGATAATGGTGGTACTGTATAGAAACCCCTAAGCAAATATCGATTCACCTTAAACTGCTTTTGTATCGATATAAACATAGCAAAATGGCCGGCGGGAGATGAAAAAGAGCACCTTAGTAACCGGATTATCATAATAACTTTGAATCGTACTAAACCGAACTAATAATACATAAAAAAGACTAGACATGTGCCGGGAAATGAAAATAATTTCGTAATAAGCAGTATTATCAATATAACCGATGACGATATAACGAGACTTTACTGTATATAGTTCTTTAACAACAGCTAACGCTGGAACAAAGCGATAATATGGAAAAAGGGAAATTCTGCCCCCTTGTGGAAGGGAAAAAACATTGCCAGAGGCCATGTCCAGCGCCTAATCGGCACCCAAGTATGAAAAGGCTAGCGTTTTTTTTTGAAAATGTGTTGATATGTTTATTTCTATACAGTGATACCTCAGTTTACGAACGTAATTGGTTCCCAGAAAGTGTGTGTAAGGCGAAAAGTGTGTCTTCCAAACATTAATTTCCCATAGGAAACAATTAAAAATGAGAATAATCCGTTTCCAGGTCCCCATAAAACATAAATTCCTACTAAATAAGCCTTGAAACTACACAAACTACCTTATTTTATGTATAATAAATGTGCTATTGTATTGTAATGAAAGAAATAAACTGTACGGTATAATAAAGTACTTTTATTGACCTTTGTGATGGTCGTTGATGTAGTAGCCTCTTGATGATATCCGAGTGAATTTGCCGTGCTTTCTCTGCGATAATACCCTCACTCACACTGTCCCCTGCTAGCTGCTTTTCGTTAATTCAAATCAACAGAAGTTTTTCAACCTCCCAAAAAGTATGAAAATGCACCAGTCATTGGAGGTGCGCCTTATACTCTTGTGCGCCTTATAAACCGGAAAATACGGTACATTGATTATTATGGGAAATGCTGTTTCGATTATCAAACAGATTTCTGGAACGAATTATGGTCGAAAACCCAGGTTGGACTGTACCACAGTTGTTTCTTATGTCTCAAGCGACCGCAACCCCTCAAAGTCCTTTATCTCCGCCCCCTCCCTGCAGCCCCACTTATTCAGTCGACACATTTGTGTGAGAACGCATCTTTGTCGGGTCAAATCAACATTCCCACGGACGGACGGCCCCGGACGCTCGCATGTGTCAGCATCTTCCAATCGCATTTCCATGCGAGAAGTGCTCGCTGCGCGGCTTGTCATCACACGGACGCTCATTAGAGTGTAAGCCCCTCACCCTACACCCCCCCCCCACCCACCCCCCGGTGCAATCATGTGCGATTGACAATGAGCCTGATCAATGCCGACACGACACAATCCGTTTCATTTTCAGGCCTCGGGTGACAAACAGGAGACGCGTCGGTGCGTCCCGATAATGAGCGTTTTCAGAGCCGCTAATGGTCAAGGAAAAACAGTTTTGGCGCACTTTGTGTCAGCCACGCTGATCCACATACGAAGGAAGTAAATTGAACTGCAAGCCAACGATACAAAAGTTTGAGTTGTTCCGTGATGACTCTTGAAATTGTATCCTAAATCATCTTTACTCATTGAAATGAAAGGGAATGCCGATAATCCGTTATGCCCTCCCGCAAAACGGCATAAAAAACATAAAAATAATAAAAATTAAATTAAATTAAATTAAAATACATAAATAAAAACAAATAAATACATAAATACATAAATAGATATATAAAAATCAAATAAAAATAACAAAATAAAAGACCTAACTTATTAAGTAATTTTGGCCATGTCAAAAAAAAAAAAAACACTTTCTACTTCAAGCGAATTTAAATCATAAAAAAGTTTTTGTACACCAATAGTTCATTGCGGCTCCTGGTGAGGACCAAGTAAGAAAATTACCCAAAAACTATTTCGTTAGCCCATCTATGGCGTTTCCTATGAAGCAAGTCAAGGTTATTTTCAAGTTTAACGGGGAACAACTGCCGCCAAATTGCTCGCAAATCACGACATAAAATGAATCAACCGAAGGGCTGTTATTTAATTATGTATTTATTTCTTTATTCCTTTATTTATATTATTTATATTATTTATTTATATATTGGTGTATCTATTTATTCATTCATTTGTTTATTCATTTATTTATTCATCTTAGTAGCTATGTATTTATAAATGTATTTGTTTATTTATTTATTTTAAGTTTCTGTATATATATTCATCTGTTTATTAATTAATTAATTTATTTATCTGGCTATTCATGTATTAATTTATTTATTAATTTATTTATTGGTTCATTTATTTATTTTTATGCATTTCTTTATTTATCAATTTATTTATTTACTTAGTTATTTATTGATATGTATTTATTCATTCCTTTATTTATTTATCTGTGTATCTATGTATCTATTTATTTATTTATTTATTTATCTATCTATCAATTTATACATTTGTTTATTCCTTTGTTTATTCATGTATGTATTTATCGTAGTATCTATTTATTTATAGATTTATTTAGTTATTTATTTTAAGTAACTGTATATCTCTTTATCAAAATATTTATCAATGTATTTATTTATTTATTTATTTATTTATTTGGCTTTATTTATTTTTCATTTCTTTATTTATCAACATATTTATTTACCTATTAATTTGTGAATTGATTTATTTGACGGTTCATTTATTCATTTATTTATTATTTATTTATGTATTTGTTTCGACCAAAAATGACTTTTATCCGACCAAGATGAGACTTAAAGCGGAACTTTGGGCGTTCGGTTCCTACGATACACCGTGTGAGCATTAGCTATCAAGAACCTGCCGGTGGAAAACAACTTGCAACATTTTTCGATTCACGGAAACCTCCCGAGCTCATTTATCTATGCGGGGACAAAAAAAATGAAAATCTCAAGCGTACCCTTGACGTTTGTTTCCTGTGATGAACGACTGCTTCTGTGAGCCACGCTAATGAGCTGGCGGTGTTATGACATCCGGCAAATTGCTCACGCAGGAAGATGACAAAACTTTCAAAGTTTTCATACCAATTTGATGAATAACGTGAACATGTTCATGCCGCGTGTTTCCGCTGCGTCATTGCCCATCATCGTCGGTAATCTCCAGTTCGCGACAGAGAAATATCAGCGTATAAAATAGCCCGAGTGAAAGCCTAACAAAGTCTGAATGAATGAGAAACGACTTCTTAAGCCACAGGTGTCAAAGTCAAGGCCCATGGGCCAAATCTGGCCCACCAGATCATTTTTTCGGCCCGCAAAAGCTAATCAAACATGTGAAATTCAATTATGCTTGCTAAAATCCTAACTAAAATGTATTCTTTTTGGATGTTAAACCACAATAATAGTCATTATTCTTGACTTCAGATTTGAAAACTAGTTAGTCATTAATTTGTTATGCGCTCTATATGTAATACAGTGATACCTCGGTTTACAAACCCCTTAGCTTCCGAATTTTTTTATTTACGAATGTTAAATTTATGAAAATCTTACCTTGGCATACAAACTTTTTTCGGGATACACACGGAGCTGCCTCAATGAGTGATGTGTCGTTCGCGAACGAGCCTGTTCTTCTAACAACAAAATGGCAGCCGAATGTTTTTGTACTCTATTCCTTGCCCCCAGTCTTCGGTTAAAGCCATGTAATTGGTCAAGAACGCAGCAGTGAGGGGGGAGGGATTTACAGATAGAGAGAGAGTGAAGCCGTTCTCCAAAAAGATAATAGCTGCCGCCTTTTTTCGTCCTCTATTCCCCGCCCCCAGTCATCGAGTAAAGCCACGTGATTGGTCAAGAATGCAGCATTGAAGGGAGGCGGTTTAAACATTAAAGAGACAGGCAGATGACAGTGAGAGAGTTTCAAAATTGATAGTTCAAAGGCAGAATCTAGACTGCAAGGTTAAAATATTCCATCAATTATGCGCCACAAACAACGCGCACAAGCCATCTGTACACCTGATGCAAAAAGCCCAAAAACCCAGTTAAACAGAACACAATTGAGGAACTAGATAAAATGATCACAGAGAAAGCACCTACAAGGGATCATTCCTCAGGACGGTGAAAGAGGAAGGTTACGTTCCTCATCAAGTGTTTAATGCTGAGGAAACCCAGCACTCCATTCCATCAAGTCATCAACGACCATCACAAAGGTAAATAAAACGACTTTATTATACAGTACAGTTTGTTTCTTTAATTATAATATCATAGCACATTTATTATCCGTAAAATAAGGTATATTTTGGGTAGTTTTAAGGCTTAGAAAATTAGAAAGTATAAAATTATGTTTTATGGGGACCTGCGAACGGATTATTCTCGTTTTAATGGTTTCCTATGGGAAATTAAGTTTTGGGATACACACATTTCACCTTACACACTGTCTGGGAACCAATTAAGTTTGTAAGCCAAGGTATCACTGTATTTGGAGGAGATTAAACATTCTAATGGCTTCCCCAAGTTCATAACGGGCCTCGAGAGGAAACCATAACCACAATGTGGCCCGTGGCAAAAATGACTTTGACACCCCTGTCGTAAGCCTTTTCGTGATTTTTTTTTGACTGCAAAAAATGTGTCCACTCCAGTGCCAGGGTTTTTGTCATTTTCCCTCCAATTGCAGGACCCACAGATTATTGAGTTTCAGGACTACATAAACATTCAATTCAGCGTAACAAACTTTAGTCTCTTTTCTTTCATCAGAAAAAAAAGAGTTAATTGAGAAGTTGTCTGGGTCTGGAGTTATCTGAGCTTGCAATGGGGGCAAATGTACAAAATCCAATACAATACACATTGGTTTATATAGCACTTTCACAACAGTGGAAGCTGTAACAAAGCGCTAACATGGAAAATAAGGCAAATGCTGTCCCCTATTGGAAAGGAAAAGTATTGTCATAGGTCTGACCAGCGCTTTATTGGCACCCCCCGAAAGAAAAACCAAAAACCCAGAACAAATTTGTGAATGACGCTCAATGTCACACTTTTTAATTCCCGAATAAATTCGGGAATAGTAGCGAATGAGTTGAAAGAGTGCCGTGAATGGCTTTTTTTCCCCCAAAACGTCTCATTATGTAAGGCGTGTTTGTTGAGTAGCAAAAAGGACTTGAAATGTTGCCACCGGCAGCCAATTAGCGCTGGAGGCTCACGGGAGAGCTGCTGTATACAAAACACCAACCATTTGATCCAATGGCCGATTGGAATTGAGCAAATTAGAAAAGAATTTGGCTTTCGACAACCTCACCGGGTTTCATTTTACATGGAATTGTTTCACCGGACGGTATCTGAAGTCACACGAGGGAAAGGAAACTTGAAGGTTGACAACAAAAGACGGGAAGGTTTTGGCAAGCGTAAGCGCGCCTAACGTGGAGCTTTGCAACAAGAGTCGCTGGATTTGTGCTTGTAATAATTGAGCATTAGTACGGGGGTGGTTTTCCAAACATGACAAAATGCTCATAAGAACTGTGAGAAGGTCACAATGCCCGAACTGAAAAGAAATCGGACATACCCAGAGAAAATCGGCGCAAACTACTAACAGAGGAACCATAGATACAAAATCGAACCCCTTAGCGCTGCGTCATGAGGCCAGCATGCTAACCAGTTGACCATTGAGTGGCTGCCTTTCCAGCAGCTCATGTATTTTGTTTTTCTACTTTCATTCCTTTCTTCACTTTGCTGCTGTGAAATTTAAATTTCTCCACAGTGAGACTAATAAAGGCATATCCAATCCAATCCAAATCCAATCCAATCGTGCCACCCTCAAGTTTCATATGAAAAATAAAGAGACAAATGTGTTATTAAAGGAACCACATACAGTAGCTCAGCCTACAAGTGTGCTAGCTTAATGCTAATGCTAACGATGATCGCTAACAATTTCTGAATGATATTTAACTCATTCACTGCCAATTTTGCAAATAGCCGAAATGTCCACATCATTAATTGACGGCCATTTAAAATAATTTTCTGGCAGAAGTTATGCAAAATGATCTCCACTATAGTGCCAGGGTTTTTGTCATTGTCACTGGAATTGCAGGACCCACAGAAGATTGAGTTTTCGGACTCACTGTCGGTCCACTGTCCAGAGCAATGGAGAGTGTGGAAAAGAGGTGAAGAAGCGTGTCCATGCATGCTGGAAGGGCTGGAGAAAAATGTCAGGTGATAGAAGGGTTTCAACTAGGATGAAAGAAAAGGTGTATAAAACGGTGGTGAGAACAGCCATGATGTTTGGACTGGAGACAGTGCCACTAAAGATAAGACAGAAAGCAGAACTGGAGGTAGCAGAGATGAAGTTATTAAGGTTTTCTTTGGGAGTGACCAGGTTGGATCGGTTCAGGAATGAGTACTTTAGAGGGACAACTCACATTAGAGGTTTGGAGAGAAATTCAGAGGCCAGACTGAGATGGTTTGTACATGTCCAGAGGAGAGAGAGTGACTATATCGGGAGAAGGATGCTGAGCCTCGAACTGCCAGGCAGGAGACCGAGAGGAAGACTGAAGAGGAGGTTTATAGATGTTGTCAAAGAGGACATGAAGGTAGCTGGTGTGAGAGAAGAGGATGCACAAAACCGGGTTCTATGGAGGGCATTGATTCGCTGCGGCGACCCCTTAAGGGAAAAGCCGAAAGGAAAAGAAGAAGATGGGTCTGGAGTTATATGAGCTTGAAATAAGGGCAGATGTCCAAAATACAATGCTATACATACATATTGGTTTATATAGCGCTTTAACAAAAGCTGAAACGAGAGCAAATCGCTAACATGGAAAAAAGAGAAATGCTGCCCCTTGTGGAAGGGAAAGACATTTCCAGAAGCCATGGCCAGCATTTTATCAGCACCCAGGAATGAAAAAACAAATTCCGGAATTGCGCTCTGCGTCATATTTTCAATTCCCGAGTAAATTTGTGAATGGCAGTGAATGAGTCTATGAACATCAAATATATTTTCGGAATTTTGGTTTGTGCAGAAATCCGAGTACTATAATCATGAACAATTTAAAACAGTTTCTTAGTGTTTTAATCAAAATACATTTGTTCGCCATTCCCCAAGAGATCAATGCTAACACGTTAGTGGATCAAATTCAGCGTTGACATACGTGTAGTTCATATTGTTGCTTTCTGACATTTTGGTCATTTGCGAGCACAAAAGCCTCAAAACTCCTTCAGGGGTCCCTTTTTTTAGACCTCAATTTCATGGCGTCCGCGCAGATTAGTGCCTTGAAAAGTTCATTCTGCCTCCGGAGACCCAGGGTGCGCTAAGCCGCAGCATTGCGTAACTGCTGGGAACTTTGGATTTTGTTTTCGGTTATGGAAGCGATGACGGGGTTTGGTAGGGTCGGGGGGGATTACATCCTCGCAGAGTCACCTGACTTGTTGTTTCTGAAATTTGGCGGTGGAGAGTATCAATCTCGTGTTTTTCAGTCTTCACTCCCTTGGTTTGTGCCAGGTGATCAAATCAAGTACAGCACAGGTGTCAAAGTCAAGGCCCGTGGGCCAAATCCGGCCCGCCACATCATTTTTTTCGGCCCGCGAAAGCAAATCAAACTTGTTAAATTCCATGATGATTGCTAAAATCTGAGCCAAAATTTCATATTTTTGGATGTCAACCACAATAAAAGTCATTATTCTTGACTTCAGATTTGAAAACGAGTTATTCATTAATTTGCGGTGTGCTCTAGATGTAATATTTGAAGGGATTTAAACATTCTAATGGGTTCCCCAAATTCATAACGGCCCTCGAGAGGAAACCATAACTACAATGTGGCCCGCGGCAAAAAATGACTTTGACACCCCTGAAGTACAGTAATAACTCGGTTTACGAACGCTTTAGTTTATGAACTTTTTGCTTTACGAACATTACATTCACGAGAATATAATCTTGGCATAAGAACTAGTTTTCGGAAAATACACGTAGCGCCACAATGGCTGGCGGACTAGTTTTCGGTGGAAGAACACCAAACCACAGGGCCGAACAGCACCACCATGGCTGCCGGACTACATTTACACACCCACTTTCTCTGAGTGCATACGTGCCATACGTGGTTTGCTATCGAGTGGATACTTTTGTTTTTTTTTGGGACCGAAAACGACCCCAGCACAGGCTAATGCTCAGCCGAAGAGGAGGAAAATTATGATCGAGCAGAAGAAGGAGATCATCGAAAAACACGAACGAGGTATGCGTTTGTGTGACTCAGTCTGCGTCCCAGTACCAGTATGCTAAATCGACCATTGCTACGTGTGGCTATGGGTGTTTCTGTGTTGTCTAAGCAATGGCCTCAGTCAATAGAAGAGTTTGAAAAATGTTTTGTTGATTTGGATTAACGAAAAGCAGCTAGCATGGGACAGTGTATGATGGTATTATTGCAGAGAAAGCACGACAACTTCACTCGGATCGCATCAAGAGGCAACTACATCAACGACCATCACAAAGGTAAATAAAACGACTTTATTATACAGTACAGTTTATTTCTTTTACTACAATACAATAGCACATTTATTATACATAAAAGAAGGTCTATTTTGTGTAGTTTTAAAGGACAACCGACGTCACTTTTTAGTTTCCTAACTGACATCAGAAAAACGTTTTATAGCATCTAAAATACCCAAAACATGCAGTATGATATTTTTAGTCAAATGCAAAACGGCAGTAAAAATGACTTAAAGTGTCCAAAATCTGCAAAAAATTGAGCTGCGAATTGGGCATTTTCAGAAAGTCCCGCCCCCCTTACGTGACGTCAGGCCAAGACGTCTTGCATTGCTTGTGAATCAAAACAATGGCTTCAGATTCGGAGAATATGCTTTCTTGTTACTCATCCAGTTATGAATATGATTCAAATAGTCCTGATGAGCAAAGCATACATGTTTGCAATCGATTAAAGAATTAATTTGGGCCATTTTGAGGCAAACGGGCGGGTGGGAATGTCTCACCCAAGAAGAGGCAGACAAATGGTGACCAGCTCCGGTGAGGAATGAATCAGCTCGTTTCCACAGGCTGATACTATCTTTCCATGGAGTTTGCCTCCCTCTGCTGGCGGCTTTTGGGTGTAAGACATGGTTTAAAAAAAAAAAAACAGTACAGCAAAATACATTGACGTGATGGAAAGACGCTACAATGGTCTTTTTTACGGTGAGGAGGCGGTCCTTTTCTGACGTCACGTACGGACTCGTCACCAACTCAAAAACCAGACTTCCTGAATGTTCAGCGCGAGTCTTAAAACGTAAAATATAGCTATATGGGGTGAAATCTTATTAAGATACGCCCAGTAGAAGTCATTTGAAGCCATTTTACAAATTATGGACACAACTTGTCCGGAGACGTCGGTTGTCCTTTAAGGCTTATTTAGTCGAAATGCATGTTTTATGGGGACCTGGAAATGAATTATTCTCATTTTTAATGGTGTCCTATGGGAAATTAATGTTTGGAAGACACACTTTTCGCCTTACACACACTTTCGGAAACTGAGGTATCATTGTACTACACAAAATGTGTCCGAAAAAGTTGCAAGAACCACATCCCCCTTGCCTTTCCCTCATACTGTCATGGCAGATGTGAACTATTTTGGGTTAATCTTCGAGGTCTTATTTCTTCTTAATCTCTGTGTCGTTTTCAAACTAACATCTGGACGATTTTGCGAGATGACAGATTGACTTGGGAGGACAAAGCCAACGTGCTGTATGTGGCCAACGGGGTCACTTTCACGTAACGATTTACAGACAAATGTCTCAAGTGTCTTCCTGGCCTTAAATTTGAATTTTAATGTATTTTTAGTATTTTTTTGGGAAGATTCCAATGTGATTTATTCTATCTATCTATCGACCTATCCATAAAGATAACTTGCTAGCTAGATAGATAGATACACTACCTAGCTTGATAGTAAAATAAATACAGTAGCTAGCTAGCTAGATAGATCGATGCAGTAGCGGGCTCAATAGATACAATAGCTAGATAGATAGATACAGTAGCTAGCTAGATAGAAAGATACGGTAGCTAGCTAGATAGATACAGTAGCTAGATAGATAGAAAGATACAGTAGCTAGCTAGAGAGATACAGTAGTTAGCTAGCTAGATAGAAAGATACAGTAGCTAGTAGCTAGATAGAAAGATACAGTAGCTAGCTAGAGAGATACAGTAGTTAGCTAGCTAGATAGAAAGATACAGTAGCTAGTAGCTAGATAGAAAGATACAGTAGCTAGCTAGATAGATAGAAAGATACAGGAGCTAGCTAGATAGACACGCAGTAGCTAGCTAGCTAGATAGATACAGTAGCTAGCTAGATAGATAGAAATATACAGTAGTTAACTAGCTGGATAGAAAGATACAGTAGCTAGCTAGATAGATAGATACAGTAGCTAGATAGAAAGCTAAATAGGGAGATCGATCGATCGATATGTATTCGGGAATTGCAGCCGCCGCCATTTCAAGCTCAAATAACTCCAGACCCATATAACTTAGAAATTAACTATTCCTTTCTGATGAAAGAAGAGAGCCCAATGTTTTTAACGGCGTCTTGACTGTTTATGTAGTCCTAAAACTCAATCTTCTGTGCTTCCTGCAATTTGAGTGAAAATGACAAAATCCCTGGCATTGGAGTGGACGCATTTTTTGCACATCACCTGCCAGTGAATGACTGAAGTATTTTTAATGGCCAATTAATGATGTGCACATTTTTGCCTATTCGCAATATGGTCCGGTCCCGATCAAACCGCGGTGGTCCATTCGGTGGATGTGGGGAAGAAGCTACGATACCTGCAGAAATGCCATCCAATGAGGGGAGATGCACACAGGATTCAAACCCAGAACCTCTGGACTTGGGTGCTCACCGTGCTGACCTAGGTAAGAAAATTAACCCGAATGAACGCCGATCAAGACAAGAAACATCACATGCACTCTCCTTTTGCTCCAGTTCGCAGGCCCGAGCACACTAACAGCCCCCCCGCTCCCTGCTTGTGTTCAGGCAGCGGCGTCAAGCCGCGTCAGTATTTATTGACGCAAGATCCCCTTTGGCCAAGGCCCACCAACCATTACTTCTGCTAGCATAAGGAGGCGAATGAGAGACTTTGTGTCAGGGCGTACGTGTATGCACGAGTGTGTGTCCATGCATGCGTGCGACTCTGGCCGTCGGTCCAAGGCCATAAACACGTCTCCAATATGCCAAGTCGCATATCAACATGCCAGCCCGTGCCACCCACCCAGGTTTGAGGCGTGCACAAAAAAGTCCTTCAGTGCTGCTCAAATGGCATTGAGGAAAAGGAGGTGATCTGTCACGTATGGCGAAGGGCTTAAGTAGAGTAATCAGACGAGGGAGGGTGTGGAGTGAGTCAGGGGGGCAACATGGGAAATGAACAGCTAACTGGATGAGTGGCTTACATGAATTTGAAGATTAAAAGATTCATCTTTCATTTTGGACCTACTTGACGGCGACAACATTTTGGCAGCAGAAAATATTTGTTTTGGCTTCTCGATAACTTTAAAAAAAATGGAGGACTGTGCTGGGTTCAGCGACGAGGATTTAATATTTTTTTTTCATAGGGCGAATTTTAACCACGATCGAGATTTCAACAGGCGGCATTAAAGGACAACCGACGCAGCCGGACAAGTAGTGTCCATAATATGTACAAATTCCCAGCAGACAAAGCAGCTCATTTCCAACGGAGCTTTGGCGCCATATTGTGCATTTTCTGGGGGCTACATTGGGAGTCCAAACACCTCAAAATTAGATGGAAAAACTTCTTTAATCGATTGTAAACATGTATGCTTTCCTCTTCAGAACTATTTGATTCTCGAGCAAGGCAAGACGTCCTGGTGTGACGTCACGAACAAGGGGCGGCATCTTCTGAAACTGAAACTTTCTGAGGTCATTTTGAAGTAGTTTTTGGACACTTTTTATTGGTGTTTTGCATTTCACTAAAAATATCAGGGTGCGTGTTTTGGGTATTTTAGATGCTATAAAACGTTTTTCTGATGTCAGTTAGGAAACAAAAAAAAATGGTGTCAGTTGTCCTTTAAATGGAGCTGATTGTTTACCGCGGTTTGATTTGAAATGCAGACGCGTCCAAACTGGTGGTTAGCCAAGCGCCAAGGGGTTGGGGGGGGTCTATGCCACATGATTAAACAAGACAACAGTCTCTTTAGCTTGGGTCAGTGACCAATTGTTTTCTTTTTTTTTTTTACATTTACTTTGAATATATAACACATTTGGTACCTGCAGGAAACTGATTGCACGTCGAATAAAAAGAACAAAAATGCAAATGCTCTCCCTACCTTGATGAACAATCACATTCAATCATCTTGATTAGAAAATTGATCAAAACAATTACAATCGGCGAATCCGAGTGTCGTCAAAACACATTATTTATTTATTTATTTGTTCATTCATTTATGTATTTGTTCGTTCATTTATCTATCTGTTCGTTCATTGATATGTATTTGCTCATTCATTTACGTATTTGTTCGTTCATTTATTTGTTCGTTTTTATCTATTCTTCTGTTACTTTCTTTCCTTCCTTCCTTCTTTCCATCCTTTTTTCCTTCCTTCCTTCCTCCTCCCCCTCCCTTTCTTTTTTTCTTTTATTTATGGACTGTGTGTATTTATTTGTTTAGTTTTCGCTATTTTCTGTTTATTTATGTATTTTACTTACGTACATACTGTGTGTATGTGTATTTGTTTAATTGTGTATTATTTATTTGTGTGTTTTTTAATTTTATTTATTCATCTGTTATGCATTTGTTTTCATTTATTTGTTTACTTATTTATGTATGTATTTATTTATTTATGTACATACTGTGTGTATGTGTTTGTGTATTTTTTTTGTTTAATTATTTATTTCTTCATCTTTTAAGGAATTTATTCTGTTTTTATTTTCTGTTTACTTATCGATGTATTTATTTATGTACATGTTTTTTGTGCTTATTTATTAGTGCATTTATTTATGTATGTATGTATGTGTTTGTGCTTATTTATTTATTCATGTACATACTGTGTGTATGTGTTTGTGTATTTTTTTGTTTAATTATTTATTATTTATTTCTTCATCTTTTGACGAATTTATTGTTTCTATTTTCTGTTCATTCATCTATGTATTTATTTATGCACGTGTTTTTTGTATGTGCTTATTTATTATTGCATTTATTTATGTATGTGTTTGTGCTTATTTATTTGTATTTGTTTATATATTTATTTATTTATTCATTTATTTATTTATTTCCCCAACTTAAATCAAGTCTCCAAATAATGAACACAATTTTAAAAAACATCGCCCGTCTGACTCCAGCGACAGATGGACTGACGTCACATCAGATGATGACTGCAACTCAGTATGCTGCTACATCAATTCAACAATGTCTCCTTTAGTGCTACAAGAAAGTCACCGATATCCCGCGGCTTCCACGCAGATGACCTCCAACGTAGATGGTGACGGAAGCAAATGTGCTATTCCCAGTTCCAAACAAAAGAATAAAAAAATAATAAAAAAAGACATCAACAAGTTGCATTTTTACCGCATGATAATGAACACAAAGAGGCAGTGCCGTCAAGCCAGCAGATGACGGACGAGGAACGAGGGAGATAAATGCACTTTGATCCATTTTGGCCAGACACTTAAAAAAAAGTCATTAGGAAAAAAAACAGTGAAGAGGAAGGGGTTTATATAATTAGATTGTATAACATGGTTGGGGGTGAGCCCCCCCATTCCCCCACCCTGAATGTCAATGACACGGTGGTGCAGTTAACCGCCGGCTTGCAAAAACTATCAATGCCTCATCAACTTTTTTTGCCCCGTCCCCTAAAAAAAAGACAATAAGTACAATCACAATCTACAGATGGAACAATATGTTTTTATTTTTGAGACGGGTGGCAATTGTTGGTCGCCAAGGAGATCAATAACCATGATTTCAATTTTCAAATCCCATCTCAAAAGCCACCTATTAAAAAATCGCATTCTCTGGATTGTTTAACTCCTATTTATATAATTTTATTTATGGTTTTATTTATATGGCTGTTTTGTTGATTGTAAAATATCTTTGAGAGCTTTGAAAGGCACTTATAAATAAACCTTATTATTATTTTTAATTATTATTTGTATTATTTATTTTATTTTTATTTAATATTATTATTTTTTGGTTAATGTTTATGTTTATTTATTTTTATGTTTATGTTTATTTTTATTATTGTTATTATTTTTACTTTTATTAAGTTTATTATTTTTACTTTTATAAAGTTTATTATTATTTTTATAATTTTTTTTTATTATTATTATTATTATTATTATTATTATTAGGAATGGCTATCCTGTTTGTAAAGAAGCAAATATTTGCGTACCTTTTCATTATATTATCCCCCAAACGCCAACCTTTTTTTCCCCAAAATCTCGTACAAACATCTTTCATTTATAAATAAAAGAAAACAGCTTTAACAAGTGAATATCTCCTACAGTTTTTTGCGTAAAATAAAAAGTTGTCGTTTCAAAATAAAAGACTCTGATCACCAAACAAAAGAAAAACAAAGAGCATTCCTTGGTCACCAGCATTTCTTATAAACTTAACTGCAAATTTACACCGAATAGCAGTCTAAATTTAACACCATCTTAACTTCATCTATGATTGGCCATCACAGTACCAGGGTTTTTATCATTCTCACTCGAATTCCAGTACCCACAGAATATTGAGTTTCAGGACGACATAAACATTCAATGCAGCGTAATAAACCTTAGTCTCTCTTCTTTCATCAGAAAAAAAAAGAGTTAATTCCTAAGTTACACGGGGCTGGAGTTATCTGAGCTTGAAATGGGGGCAGAAGACAAATGTTGCCCGCTCGTGGATAGGAAAAAACAATGCCAGAGGTCTGACCTTTATCGGCAAGAAAAACTAAAACAATTCCGGAATAAATTCGGAAATGGCAGTGAATGAGTTAATGTGTCCATTGATTCATCGTCGATTAATCAATTATATTTTGACACATAAACATCGTAGTTGGTGCATGAGCCTTGGAGATACAGATTATGGGAGATCTCGTCGGGCACAAAAACATTGTTGGCTTACCAAAATAGTTCGCTTGATTTCACCATCAACATCACGATAAAAGAGTCTTTTACTGAGCATCTTCATCTTTAAGTTCTTAGAGTTGCTTGTTCTGTAGCCACAAGGGAACATATGCCAGTGTCTTCTTGTGCCGATCCCAAGCCCGGATAAATACAGAGGGTTTTGTCAGGAAGGGCATCCGACGTAAAAGCTTGGCCAAAACAAACATGCAAATCAAACCTCAGAAGATGGAGGACACTGATTCGCTGTGGCGACCCCTAGATGGGAAAAGCCGAAAGGAAAAGAAGAAGAAGAAGAGTTGGTGCATGAGCCTCTGTCGATCGCCATTTCTCACGTTGACGCCCCTCCCCCCGCCCTACAGTGATACCTCTTGGCTTACCAACTTTTCGGTTTACCAATGTTACATTTATGAAAAATTTTACCTTGGCATCCGAACTATTTTTCGGGATACACATGGAGCTGCCACAATGAGTGATGTGTCGTTCACGAACGAGCCCATTCTCCGAACAAAAAAATGGAAACCAGCTTGTTTTGGTCCTCTATTCCCTGCCCCCAGTTGTCGGTTAAAGCCACGTGATTTGTCAAGAACGCAGCAGTGAGGGGAGGTGGTTTAAAAATTAAAGAGACAGGCAGACGACAGAGAGAGAGTGACAAAATGGATAGAAAACAGTGACATTTGGACTCGTTTCAACTTTGATAGTTCAAAGGCAGTAATTTTCGGTTTACGAACGTGACATTTATGAAAGGTTTACCTTGGCATACGAACAAAATTGCAACAGACTGTTTTTGTCCTCTATTACCCGCTCCCAGTCTTCGGTTAAAGCCACGTGATTGGTCAAGAACACAACAGTGACGGCGGGTGGTTTAAACATTAAAGAGACAGGCAGATGACAGTGAGACAGTTTCAACTTTGATTTGTTCAAAAGCAGAGTGTAGACTGCAATCCCATCAATCAGGCTCCATAAGTAACCCGCAAAAGCCATCTGTAGACTTGATGCAAAAAGCTGTCAACCCAGCTAAACAGAACACAATTGATGAGGAAATAGGTCAAATGATCGCAGAGAAAGCCCCGACAAGGGATCATTCCTCAAGATGGTCAAAGAAGATGGTTACGTTGCTCATCAAGTGTTTAATGCTGATGAAACCGGCCACTCCATTCGATCAAGCCATCAACAACCATCACTAAGTTAAATAAAACCACTTTATTATATAGTATAGTTTTTTTCTTTAATTATAATACTATAGCACATTTTTATACATAAAATAAGATATATTTTGTGTAGTTTTAAGGCTTAGAAAATTAGAAAGTAGAAAATTGTTTTTTATGGGGACCTGGGAAATGATTATTCTCATATTAATGGTATCCTATGGGAAATTATTTTTTGGGGATACACACTTTTCGCCTTACACACTCTGTCTGGGAACCAATTAAGTTCGTAAGCCAAGGTATCACTGTACTCCCTTTTCGGAAGCCGTTAAGGCGACGCGACAATATTGTATTATTTCGAAATAAACAACAATTAAGAAAACGCCTCCTTTTGCATAACTCATGACATGAATGATTGAAAAAGCACTAGCGCCATGTCGACAGCCGCCGGCCGGGTTTTCTCTCTCTCCTCTAATTGACTCTGAATAATTCAGCCGGCAGCAGACGTCCATTTCCAGCTGACACCTTCTCGGCTATGAGATGAGGCATGGATGATTTTAATTATCCGAATTTTGATCAACGTTGACTTTAGTATAGAACAAAACATACATTAAAAAATGTGCCGATTGAAGTAGTTGGCAATCGAGTCACTGAATTCTGACCGTGTCCATCAGGCAGACCTGTTGTGGCTCAATATGACTTCACATATAAGGCGCACCGGCGTATAAGGCACAGGGTCATCATTGGAAGAAAATCAAGGTTTTTAGGTGCGACGTATACACCGGAAATCACACTACAGTAATACCTTGGCCTACAAACTTAATTGGTTCACAGAAAATGTGTGTAAGGCCAAAAGTGTGTATTCCAAACATTAATTTACCATAAGAAACCATTAAAAATGAGAATAATCTGTTTCCAGGTCCCCATAAAACATAATTGTCTACTAAATAAGCCTTAAAACTACACAAAATAGACCTTATTTTATGTATGATAAATGTGCTATGTTATAATAATTAAAGAAATAAACTGTACTATATAATAAAGTCGTTTAATTTACCTTTGTGATGGTCGTTGATGGCTTGATGGAAAGGATAGCTTTTTGCATAAAGTTTCTCAAGCAGCTCTGGGTTGTACATCTTGGAAGTTGTGATATTGCAACAGCAACAGATGCAGGCAGCCACACTAGAAACTTCATTAATAGCTGCTTCCCTTGCTTGTCATTTCTCTTCAAATTGTACACATGGCTTGTGCGGGTTATTTGTGGAACCTGATTGATGGGATATTTTAACATTGCCGTCTGCACAGCCTTTAAACTATCAATAAAGTTGAAACGAGCCAAACTTCCCTGTTTTCTGTCCATTTTCTCACATTTTTACTTTTTTTCTTTGTCTGTCATCTGCCTTTCCTGTTTCCTGTGCTCACAGCGTGTAACAAGCATGCTGTGAGCACGCTAACCCCTCCTCCTCACTGCTGCATGTGTCCTTCTGCGTGTCCCCTCCCTCCTCTACCACGGATCTTGACCAATCACGTGCGGCTTTAACCGAAGACTAGGGGTGGGTAATAGAGGACAAAAAAAGTCGGCTGCCATTTCCAGCTCCTTTTTCACTTCAGAGATCCAGCTCCAGGAACCGTCTCGTTAGCGAACGACACATCAGTCATTGTGGCACACTGTGTATTTCCCGAAAAATAGTTTGTGTGTCAAGAATATATTCTCGTGAATTTCTTCCGCTGAAAACTAATCCGCCAGGTACCGTGGCGATCCCTGTGGTTTCGTTGCCGAGAACTAGTTGGTATGCCAAGATTATATTCTCGCAAATTTAACGTTCGTAGGGTGAAAGGTTTGTAAACTGAGGTATCACAGTAAATTGACTTCCGGGTTGAGTAAACGCTGGCGCGTGTGGCCGCCGCTACTCATCCACAGAAAAAATATCTTGTGACTGTAAAGTGTCCTTGAAAGGCGCTTAAAATGAAATTTATTATTATTATTATTATTATTTAATGTTCGTAAGAAAAAGTACCGTACTTGAGTGACCCGAGTTGATTGATGTGAGCCGTCGTTTGTTGTTTTGACTTGTGACAATTTGAGGTACAAGCATTATGGTGGCAGTGAATAATCCTTTCACAACCATCAGTTATTTTAAAAAAAGAGGCTTTAAGTTATTTAATGTCACTCCTAGTTGAAGTTTACTCTTGAACTAAACAGAAAAAAAAAATGGTGCATTGAATTGGGAAAGAGATGCCCATTTCACGGTAAGATCAAGCATTGTCATCAAATGGTGATTATAGTTGTTGCTGTGCCGATGACCATTTTGTGTTTGGGAGCCTTTTACACAGCAAGTTGCTTGTTCTGTAGCCACAAAGGGACACAAGTCTTCTTGTGCCGGTCCCAAGCCCGGATAAATACAGAGGGTTGTTTCAAGAAGGGCATCCGACGTAAAAGCTTGGCCAAAACAAATATGCGGATCAAACCTCTAAAGATGGAGGACACTGATTTGCTGTGACGACCCCTTGAAAGGAAAAGCCGAAAGGAAAAGAAGAAGATTTAATGTTCGTAAGGCGAAAAGTTCGTTAGATAAAGTGTTCGTAAGCCGAGGTATCACTGTACACTGTTTTTTCCCTCAATTCTAACTTTTGAAAACTTCTCAATAAAACAAACTAAAAGTACCCGAAGCAGAAATAAAAACAGACTAAAACTATTTTAAAAATTAATTCAGATGACGTTAATTTGGAAAAACCCTAAGTACCAAATATTGAAAATCTCGTCCGAGGGCCTCCCCCTCAAGTAGGAGTTTGGCAACGCAGACCAAGAGGCGTCCATACGGCACATCGGCACCGAGATAAGCTGGGAGGTCATGAAACAGATCAAATGGGAATATGGCCGCTCATTGTGGACAATGGTGGCGATTAAGCGTGTCGGAGCACAGCGTGGTCCTTTCACAACAAGCAAGAAGGCACCATTAATAGACTCCATTAGGAAGCATTAGCGTGACATCCACAACATGTCCACAAACAAGGATGCCTTTCCAAAGTGCCAACCCTTCCAACACTTGCTAAATTAGTTTTTGGAATCGGGTTCAAAGTCGGGACGGGGACGAGGGGCCCCCTGGCCCAGGGCGGGCGCAGACCATCCGAAAATGAAAAAAGGGGTTAGCGTCGGACCGGCCGGCTATGGAGAACTATAGGAAGCGGAATGGTGGAGAAAAAAATGGTTGCGGGATTCTGGACAGTTGTCCATTAAAGGACAACCGACGTCTCTGGACAAGTTGTGTCCATAATTTGTAAAATGGCTTCAAATGACATCTCCTGAGCGTATTTTACAAAGATTCCACCGCATATAGCTATATTTTACGTTTTAAGACTCGCGCTGAATATTCCGGAAGTCTTGTTTTTGAGTTAGTGACGAGTCCGTGCGTGACGTCACTGAAGGAACGCCCCTGACCGAAAAAAAGGACACATTGTAGCAGTCCTTCCATCACGTCAATGCATTTTGCTGTGCTTGTTTGGTCTGAAAACGTCATGTTGCACCAAAAAGAGCCAGAAGAGGGCGACCAAGCTCCATATAAAGAATTTATTAGCCTGTGGAAACGGGCTGATTAATTCCTCACAGGAGCTCGGTCGCCATTTTCTGACTCTTTTTTGGTGATACATTTCCTCCCAATGTTGTCTCAAAATGACCGGAATAAATTCTTTAATCGATTGCAAATATGTATGCTTTCTTCTTCAGAACTATTTGAATCATATTCATAACTGGATGTGTAACAAGAAAGCATATTCTCCGAATCTGAAGCCATTGTTTTCATTCTCCAGCAATGCAAGACATCTTGGGTTGACACCACAAACAAGGGGGCGGGACCTTCTGAAACTGGCCACTTCCGGGTTCAATTTGAAGTAGTTTTTGGACACTTTAAGTCATTTTTATTGGTGCTTTGCATTTGACTAAAAATATCATACTGCGTGTTTTGGGTATTTTAGATGCTATAAAACGTTTTTCTGATGTCAGTTAGGAAAAAAGTCTGTTAAACATTTATTTCCAATAAGAAACAATTAAAAATGAGAATAATCCGTTCCCAAGTCACCATAAAACAATTTTCTACTAAATAAGCCTTATAACTACACAAAATATACCTATTTCATGTATAATAAACATGGTATTGTATTGTAATTAAAGAAATAACCTGTACGGTATTATAGTCGTTTTATTTACCTTTGTGATGGTCATTGATGTGGTTGCCTCTTGATGATATCCAAGTGAACTTGCCGTGCTTTCTCGGCAAAATACCCTCACCCACGCTGTCCCCTGCTAGCTGCTTTTCGTTAATACAAATCAACAGAAGTGTTTCAACGTCTTCTATTGCCTGAGGCCGTTGCTTAGACAACACAAAAACACCCTTAGCCACATGTAGCAATGGTCGACTTAGCATACTGGTACTGAGACGCTAAGTCACACAAACGCACACCTCGTTCGAGTTTTTCGATGATCTCCTTCTTCTGCTCGATCATAATTTTCTTTTGTGTCCTCTGCGGCTGAGCATTAGCCTGTGCTGGGGTCGTTTTCTGTCCCAAAAAACAAAAGTATCCAATCGATAGCAAACCACGTATGGCACGTATGCCAGCCACCTGCTGTTCGATCGTGTGGTTTGGTGTTCATCCGCCGAAAACTAGTCCGCCAGCCACCGTGGCGCTGTGTGGTTTGGTTTGTCCGCCGAAAACTAGTTTGTATGCTAAGATTATATTCTCACAAATTTAATGTTAGTAAGGTGAAAGGTTCGTGAACTAAAACGTTCGTAAGCCAAAGTATCACTGTATTTCATTGCGCAATTTTATGAACAAAAATTGTAGATGTAAACATAAATACTTTGAACAACATATTTCTTGCGATATTAAAGTGTGTTCTTTGTTGTAGAATATTGTGGGGTTTTTTTGCTGTGGACAATTGGATTTTGTCCACAGAAAAAACATAATTTGAATTTGTTTCCTCAGGTTGTTAATAAAAAAATATGAATGATATTACGGCGAAAAAAACACAGTAAAATGTTTCATTGAACTGATTTCAAAATAAAATTCCACTTGACCGGGACTTGTCTTCTCTGAACTTTTGTTTCTTCTCGAGACTTTTCGCACGGACTTCTGGGTGGCTGCCTTAACAGCAGCTCCTTTATTTTGTTTTTCTACTTTGTTTTTCTACTTCAGCAGCAATGTTATGAAAGGAAGAGGAAAGCCTCTTCCTTTCATAACTTTGCTGCTGTGAAATGTAAAATTCTCCACTGCGAGACAAATAAAGGTACAGTGATACCTCGGCTTACGAACGGTTTAGCTAACGAACTTTTCGCCTTACGAACGTTAAATTCGCAAGAATATAATCTTGGCATACAAACAATTTTTCGGGAAACACACGGAGTGCCACAATGAATGATGTGCCGTTCGTGAACGAGCCGGTTCTTGGAACTCCTAACAAGGAGCTGGAAATGGCAGTCGATTTTTTTTGGCCTCTATTCCCCATCGCGCACGTGATTGGTCAAATTCTGTGGTAGAGGAGGGAGGGGACACACACAGCAGGACACATGCACCAGTGAGCGGGGGTAGGGGTTGCAGAAACAGAAAAACACACACACACGAAAGGGAGACGACAGGGCTTGAAACAAAAAAAACAAAAGTGAAAAAGGACAAAAGTGAAAAGGTGAGAACATGGATAGAAAACACACTGAAGTTTGGACTTGTTTCAACTTTATTGATAGTTCAAAGGCAGAGTGTAGACTGCACAGTTGAAATATCCCATCAATCAGGCTCCACAAATAACCTGCACAAGCCATCTGTACGATTTGAAGAGAAAAGCCAGGGAACCAGCTATTAATAATGTTTCTAGTGTGTCTGCCTGCATCTGTTGCTGTTGCAATATCACAACTTCCGAGTTGTACAACCCAGAGCTCCTTGAGACACTTTATGCAAAAAGCTATCCATTCCATCGAGCCATCAACGACCATCACAAAGGTAAATAAATAACTTTATTATACAGTATAGTCTATTCCTTTAATTACAATACCATAGCACATTTATAATACATAAAATAAGGTACAGTAAAGTCTCGTTATATCGATATCGGATATATCGATAGTCCCGGTTATATCGATACTATTTCTATGCACGCACGGAGAAAATTACATGCAAACAGGGTCGGATATATCGATAGTCCCGGTTATATCGATATTTTTTCGGACTCCCTTGAATATCGATATAACGAGACTTTACTGTATATTGTGTGTGGTTTCAAGGCTTATTTAGTTTAAAATTATGTTTTATGGGGACCTGAGAACGGATTATTCTCATTTTTATGGTTTCCTATGGGAAATTAATGTTTGGAATACACATTTTCTGGGAACCAATTAAGTTCGTAAACCAAGGTATCACTGTACATCCAATTCAATCCAATAATTTTTGCATTTCTCATCCAAACTTTATTGTACGCTGTGCACATAAAAATGTGCAAAAATCGTACAGAAATCTGCAAAATACGGCTTGTTGACAGGTATGTAAAACTCAATAGTCTGTGGGTCCTGGAATTCGAGGGACAATGACAAAAACCCTGGCATTGGTGTGGACCCGTTTTTGCACATCGTCTGGCAGTCAATGGGTTTAAAAATTTATCACCTTACCTCTCCGGTGGTTTGGACCCAGCAAGGCTTTTCTCTTGGTAGGATGAGAGGTGGAGGAGGGGGGTTTTGTTGTTGCCCCTGCACCTTCGTCGATTCCACCAGCTGCTCTGCATCGTTCAAAGACTAAAAAGGGAATTCTTTTGCTACGGTGACGTCAGCAAGAGAGCAGAGCTGCACTTTTGGAACACGGCTGTGGCCCTCCGACGGGAACACACAAAACAGGGAGCTTAGTCTAAAAAAAAAACAAAACAAAAAAACAGGCTCAATACTTACTTATACTTACCCTGTAACTTTTAGTCCGTTTCTAAACGCGGACAGGGTGTAAACTAAAAGTAGCCGTAGAACCACGTAAACAACTCGACCTCTACATCTACCAAGAACCCACAAATGTTTGCACTTTACCTCACATAAAACGACTATTGTGACATTTAAATAATGACCGCGCTTTTCTTCCCTGAAGATATAAACGAAATGTTACCTCGGCCAGCACCTTACGGTGTTGGTTTGCTACTTTCCAACAACATACCGAATTAATGGAGACAGTCTGTCATTTATTCCACTGGCCGGCAGGTTTGCACTTCTTCTACCTTTTCGACATCTTCTTCGTGGGTTGTCTTCGTCGTGTACGGAGCTGTCAGTCAAAGAAGCCGACAGCATTTCCGCGATGGGCGGGGCTTCCCTCGAAGATCACTTTGATTGGCAGAAATTCAGGCCAGAAAGTGTATCAAAAAAAATTTTCATTACGACATTATTATTATTATTTATATTTTTACACCATACATACAATGAGCACATTTAAAAAAATACCGAATTGGAACCAGTACACAAGTGATTAAAATGTGTTACATGAACACATATCTATGCCTGTCAATGTACCATATTTTATACGTTCTTTTATCATTTCAAATAATGTACGGCGTACTACAACTTTTGTAAGGTAAAAAATATATATAAATTAAAATTGTGAAGCGATTTTACAAAGAGCATTTGAGCTCAAATCCAGTCAGTCTCAACTGCTGGTGGCCAACGACAATGCTGCCGTCGATCGCTACTATTGATACGGCCAGAAAAAGCAAGAAAAAGTCATTCTCAATCGTATATTATTTTTTTTATCGCTGCGTACGATCAGATTGATAAAAGCATAACGTGCGCATGTGCGTTAAGCTCTCTGCATTTCCGCTTGTGTTAGCATTTTTGTAATCATTTCAAATGAGCAAAAGTGATTTGGCGGGGATGAGCTGTGCGCGCGCACGCACACATCTGGTAAGCCTGGCACCGTGGTTAAGGAAACGGCAGTCGCTCGCTCAACGGGAGACCGGTTGGCAATTTCCTGCTCTGCTTTTTTTCCACTCATGCAGGGACCTGTAACGTGGGAGCGCAAATGAAGAATGCGGCATTTTTTTCAGACGCTACGCTCCACAGAGGAGCGTTCAAAGGAAATACAGGTAACATCTGCCTTATGATAGAGTTCCGACCAAACGGTCGTAAGTCAAAATGGTCGTAACTTGAAATACATTCAAAATGTTAAATGGAGATTCGGAGGCTAAATGACTCGCAAAGTCCCCCCTCTGGTGCGATCACACGGTCGAGTGCTGTGCGAGAGTGAGATGCTGGTAGGCTGGCCAAAATTACGTTGCCGGCTTGCGAGCGTGTTGCGGTGCCAGACGTAGAATTTTAATTTTAAAAATAAGGTCTGGAGGTCGTGGTTGTTAAGTCGAGCCGGTCATAAGTCGGATGTTACCTGTACAGTGATAACTTGGCTTACGAACTTAATTGGTTCCCAGACAGAGTGTGTAAGGCAAAAAGTGTGTATCCCAAAAATTAATTTCCCATAGGAAACAATTTAAATGAGAATAATCCGTTCCCAGGTCCCCATAAAACAATGTTCTACTTTCTAATTTTCTGAGCCTTAAAACTACTCAAAATATACCTTATTTTATGTGTAATAAATGTGCTATGGTATTATAATTACAGGAATAAACTGTACTATATAATAAAGTTGTTTTATTTACCTTTGTGATGGTCGTTGATGGCTTGATGGAATGGAGTTTCAGCAGCATTAAACACTTGAAGAGGAACATAGCCTTGTTCTTTCACCATCTTGAGGAATGATCCCTTGTAGGTGCTTTCTCTGTGATAATTTTATCTAGTTCCTCATTGTGTTCGGTTTAGCTGGGTTGATAGCTTTTTGCATCAAGTGTACAGATGGCTTCCATAAGGACTGTTGGTAACTTAACCTCTGGTGCTGTTCGGTCGTGTGCTTCCGCCGAAGATCACTCCGCCAGCCGTCGTGGGTGTGTATTATGAAAATAGTGCTTATTATAAGGTTTAATTTTCATAAATTTGACGTTTGTAAGACGAAAAGTTTGTAAGATAAGGTGTTTGTAAGTTGAGGTCTCACTGTATAATGAAATGGATTATTATTATTATTATTATTATTATTATTATCATTCGCTAGCTATTTGCTATCTATTCGCTCTGGCTGGCTAGCTGGCTATTCTGCTGGCTAGCTAGCTATATGGCTCGCTATCTATTCACTATCTAGCTGGCTGGCTATCTAGCTAGGTATCTGTTGGCTATCGATTGGCTAGATAGCTAGCTTTCTATCTATTTGAGTTTTGAAAGGTGCTTATAAATGAAATGGAGTATTATTATTATTATTATGCACCAATTATTTAACTTGCCATTGTGGTAACAGTGGGAGATTTGCATTTTCATGCACAGGCTTGACAAAAATGGCTATTTCGAATCTCACTATACAAAAAAAAAACATTAGTGTGACACTTGACGGGAATTCCTACAGAGCAGAAACGGCAGGCAGCAGTTTGCAATCACCATCATTTTGCCTCTACGAGAACGAGGGGAGCGCTTGACATCACAAGAATTTGCTTGGAGCAACAGTGAGACGCACACTTTGATCGTGCGATCATGATAACAAAAAGAAAAAACGGTGCTGGAGGTTTTTTCCAAGAGCAAATGTGGCATTTTGTCCATTAAATGTATAAAGGCGGTTAGCACGCTGGCTATTTGCAAATACAGGTGTACTCGTTTTTTTTTTTTTTTTTTGCTCATTTTAGGTATCAGAGTGTGGATCAGAATAACACAAGCAGGGGTGTCAGAATTTGTCTTACAAAGAAAGTCTGGCTTAACGAAATGGGTTCTCAAGTTCAACTCACAGCCAGGGAGTGCCTTGTAGTGATTGGAATTCCGGCTCTTTTCAGAGAGCTCGGCTCTTTTGGCTCGGCTCACTGAAAAGATCCGGCTCTTTTGGCTCCCAAATGGCTCCTCAGTTTTTTTTTTTTTTTTTTGTTGCTTAAATTAATAAACTACCAAGAAGCAAGTAAAATAATGTGAAAAAACGAATTACTCATGTAAAGAAAGACACAGAGAGTGCACAGAGTTAGTGGATGCTAACTTTCACTTTCCCAGTGGTTACTCTGGTCTGCTGATCACAGCTCCTCTGCAATGTTCTCAGAAATGTGTCTTTCATTGAAATCAAAACAATCCAGCAGACAGGTCCCCACTTTGACTTTTTCAATAAAGTGGCATGTAACTGACATGTAGGATGTTGTGGTTCGGGATGTCCAGCAGTCAGTTGTTAGAAAAACAGCTATGGCTTTTTTGACCCATTCTTGGACTACAGCACGTTCTTTGTCATATATGATTCTGGTATGATTCTTTAAGAAAGTCTTATCAGAATCAGAAACCCCTTTCCTGTTTCATGTGCTACTCAGTGTGCTTCTGTTTCACTAACCACTCCTCGTTCTCATTGCTGCGTGTGTGCGTGTGCGTGTGTGTGTGTGTGTGTGTGTGTGTGTGTGTGTGTGTGTGTGTGTGTGTGTGTGTGTGTGTGTGTGTGTGTGTGTGTGTGTGTGTGTGTGTGTGTGTGTGTGTGTGATTCTCCCGTCCCACCTCTACCACTGATCTTGACTAATCACGTGCGGCTTTAACCGAAGGGGTGGAAAAGTCGGCTCCCATTTCCGGCTCCTTGTTAGGGGCCGGCGCTCTTTGTTCACTTCAGGGATCCGGCTCGTTCGCGAACGACACATAACTAGTTCCTTGGAATAGACTGCCATCTAGTGGTCATTCAATTAGTATTCAATCTGCAATAATAATAAAAATACATTTCATTTATATGGGCCTTTCATCAATCAGCAATAATAATAAAAATACATTTCATTTATAAGGGCCTTTCAAAACTCTCAAGGTCACTTTTGAGTCACAGGAGAAGTTTTTGTGTGGGTGAACAGCGGCAGCCACACGCGCCAGCGTCCACTCAACCCAGAAGTAACTCAAATATATAGAAAGCTAGCTAGCTAATACATAGCCCATAGATAGTCAGCTCGACAGCTAGCTACTGTATATAACTAATAGCTAGCCACCCAGATAGCTAGCTAACCGACCAGTTAGCTGATAGAAGGCATATAGATGGCTAATAGAAAGCTAATATACAGCAAATAGCAAGCTAAATGAACTCTAGCATATGAAAAAAAAAAAACTTATTACACACTCCTCTTTCGGGAGAAAACATTGCTTTTAATACTATTAAACTTATAATATGGTTAAATATATTTATATATTGTATTGGGAAAACTTTTTTGATTCATTTGAAGGTCTGTGTGCCTTATATATATGGAAAAGGTTTGAAAATACACCATTCATTGGGGGTGCACTTTATACTTCCGCGCGCCTTATAAACCGGAAAACACGGTATTTCTATATTATATTTGGATTTTTTTATATACAGTATTTATATATTTGAAAAACTTTTTTCATTCATTCAAGGTGTGCCTTATAGTCCGGTGCGCCTTATACTTCCAATTGCCTCATATGTCAAAAAAATACGGTATTTATATATTATATTTCAGAAACTTGTATATATTAAATTTGGAAAGCATTTTCATTCATTGGGGGTGCACCTTATATTTGGACAAAAGCTTGAAAATACACCATTCATTGTGGGTGCGCCTTATACTTCCATGCGCCTTATACACCAAAAAATATGGTATTTATATACAGGTAACATCCGACTTACGACCAGCTTGACTTACGACCACCCATACTTACGACCACGACCTCCCGACCCTATTTTTTTTTTAATTTATTTCTACGCCTGGCACCGCAACGCGCCAGCAACGTGTACGTCAATTTTGGCCCGCCAGCCAGCATCTCAGTCTCGCACAGCAATCGACCGCGTGATGGCACCAGAGCGGGGGAGTTTGCGTGTCATTTAGCCTCCGACTCTCTATTCAACATTTTGAATGGATTTTGACTTACAACCATTTTGACATACGACCGTTTGGTCGGAACGGAACTTGGTCGTAAGTCGGATGTTTCCTGTATTTGGACAACTTCTATATATTAAATTTGGAAAACGTTTTTCATTCATTGGGGGTGCGCCTAACAGTGCGGTGCGCCTTATAATATATAATAAGTTAGTAAATACACCATTCATTGGGGGTGTGCCTTATACACTGGAAAATACAGTAATTTTGTCTGTGTGATTAATTACAATTGTGTGTGTTTTGGATTTCAATCATCCTGGTATTTTCACTGTGTGGTTCATGGTACAGAATTTCCAGTGTGTTCTGTCACATGACTGATTTGACAGAGATTCAAAAAAAATCACCAAAAGTTGAATTCTCAAATTCCAAATCAGGCTAGTTCTGCATTTCAATCGTTTCACTAACAGTGTTGCTAAACACGTCCAAATATGCACAGATACAAAAAAACACTCACACACACAAAGTTGGCACATCATCACACATCTTTTTATCGTCATGGGTACAGCATTTTTTTTTAGTCCAGCAAATGAGTCCCACTTGCTGCCTTTCCAAACAAAGGACGACATGTTTGTTTTTTTTCCCGAAGAGGGACTTGAAATTAAATTCAATGATTTCACACAATCAGCTCATGTCGTGTAAGGTTAGCGCAATATGCTAAGAACTCTCGTTATGTCGCTTCAAAAAAAAACTTCAATTCACAATACAGGGATACCTTGGCTTACAAACTTCATTGATTCACAGAGTGTGTGTAAGGCGAAAAGTGTGTATCCCAAAAATTAATTTCCCATAGCGAACCATTATAATGAGAATAATCCGTTCCCAAGTCCCCGTAAAACAATTTTCTACTTTCTAATTTTATAAACTTAAAACTACACAAGATATACATTATTTATGTATAATAAATGTGCTATGGTAATATAGTTAAAGAAATAAACTGGACTGTATAATAAAGTAGTTTTATTTACCTTTGTGATGGTCGTTGATGGCTTGATGAAATGGAGTGGCAGGTTTCATCAGCATTAAACACTTGATGAGGAACGTAGCCTTCTTCTTTCACCATCTTGAGGAATGATCCCTTGTAGGGGCTTTCTCTGCGATAATTTTACCTAGTTCCTCATCAATTGTGTTCTGTTTAGCTGGGTTGATACCTTTTTGCATCAAGTGTACAGATGGCTTGTGCGGGTTATTTGTGGAGCCTGAATGACTGGATATTTTAACCCTGCAGTCTACACTCTGCCTTTGAACTACCAAAGTTGAGAGAGAGTCCAAATTTCACTGTTTTCTATCAATTTTCTCATTCTCTCTCTCTGTCGTCTGCCTGTCTCTTTAAGGTTTAACGGCCTCATTCTCTCTCGGTCTCTCTCTGTCTGTAACCCCCGCCCCCTCACTGCTACATTCTTGACCAATCACGTGGCTTTAACCGAAGACTGGGGGCGGGGAATAGAGAACAAAAACAGTCGGCTGCCATTTTGCGAACGACACATCACTCATTGCGGCGCTCTGTGTGTATCCCCAAAAAAAGTTTGTATGCCAAAGTAAAATGTTCATAAATTTAACGTTCGTAAACCGAAAAGTTCGTAAGCCAGGGGTTCGTAAAGCGCGGTATCCCTGTATTTTTCAAATTTAGCTAGTGAAGGACAAACTTTTAAGGATTCAGTGACACTTTTGAATTACTAAGCACGATCCGGGTCAGATTGACCCGGGAATGTGTGTGCCGTTTCCTGAGAAACAAACATAAGAGGAGTGTCAGGCGTAGCGAAGAGGCACACACGTGTTTGGAAAAGCGTCTTGGGTTCGCTCTCGGGCTGTCATTTTGTGCGTATGTATTAAAATCAACAATCTTGGATTAGCCTTTTGAATTCTTCTATAAAATCACAACGTAACATTGGAATATAAAATAGAAAGTGCTTACGGTCAGACGAACAGCCAAATTACTGCCAGTGATACACAATTAGGTTCATTTTCACTTGAAAATGTGGCTGACCGGACTTGCGTTGGCTTTTCGGCGTCCACTTTGGGTTCTGCTAAGTTAAGGAATGCATGACGAGTGGCAACAGATGAGGCCAAACTTCAACAGTCGGTCGGTAAAGGCAGTGTAGGACTGATAACACAGTGAAACAGTATCGCGACAGAAACTATTAAAATAAACACCCTCACCCACACAAAAACAACATTCAAATGGGTACAACCCTGTCAATAAGCTTACTTATCAGCAGCGTACTTCGCTCACCAAAGGCAGGCGGGACGGCAGAGCGATAGATATACAGAGGAAAGGCAAACTCGGTTGACCAAATCGGTCCTTATTGGCAGCAAATGCTCCACATCACAGGTGTCAAAGTCAAGACCGGGGCGCCAAATCATTTTATTCAGCCTGCGAAAGCAAATCAAACTTGTGAAAGTTCACGTTCATCTATCGAGCTAGCGAGCTAGCTAGCTCGGTCGCTCGCTATCCCACGAGCGACCGAGCTCGCTAGCTAGCGACCGAGCGACCCAGGTAGCTAGTGAGCGACCAAGCTAGGTAGCTAGCGAGCGACCAAGCTAGGTAGCTAGCGAGCGACCGAGCTAGCTAGCAAGTGAGCGACCGAGCTCACTAGCGAGCGACTGAGATAGCTAGCTGGCTAGCAACCGAGACGAGCAACCAAGCTCGTTAGCTAGCTAGCGACCGAGCTTGCTAGCGAACTAGCTACCATGTGAGCAACCGAGCTAGCTGGCGAGCAACCGAACTAGCGAGTGAGTGACCGAGCTAGTTAGCGAGCGAGCAACCGAGCTAGCTCGCGAGCGACCAAGGTGATAGACCGAGGTGAGCGACCGAGGTGAGCGACCGAGGCGAGCGACCGAGGCGAGCGACCGAGCTAGCGAGCGAAAGATCGAGCTGGCGAGCGACCAAGACAAGCGACCGAGGCGAGCTAGCGACCGAGGCGAGTGACCGAGTTAGCTAGCTAGCGAGCGACCAAGCTAGCTCGCGAGTGACTGAGGCGAGCGACCAAGCTAGCTAGCGAGCGATTGAGGCGAGCGACCAAGCTAGCGAGCGAGCGACCGAGCTAGCCAGCGACCGAGTTACATCGTTTCCGTTCCGAGTCATGTATATCTATGGCCCTCCCTCAAGGCAAACAAAAACAAAAATAGCGTATCAGAAAGAGGCTTAGTAGAAAAAGAGGGGGGTAACAGAACCAGGTACCATCACATGATGCAACACAACACCAGGGGGATGAAGGCTCCCAAGAGGAAGTACGTCAGTCTGTACAGGTGCATCGGGCAGAAAATCACCATGGCGATGGACACGGGCAACGGGAGGAATAAGGTCGGGTGTAGCAGTTTGCTAGGGGAAAAGGAGGCAATAAATAAATAAATAGCAGTCAAGTTCTTGTTGCGATGGAGCGGCGGCGTTTACTCAGGTGGGTTTGCGGGTGTGAGCGAAGTACCTGTTGGTGAGCTGCTGAGTGTTGCAGTTAATCAGCATCAAGTACACGACACACAGAGGGACAAAATACATCCGGTAGGGGTCGGGATCAAGCTGGGTGGAGTAGCTGCAAAAGAAAAATGACAGACTATCAAGTGTATGTGCTATTTTTCTTTTTTTTTTTAATATATACAGTCAAACCAGGGTTTTTGACCATAATCCATTCCTGAAACCGATGAGACATCCGATTTGTTTGAAAAATCAAAACATTTCCCATTATAATCAATGTAATCAAGGTCTGCTTTGTTTTTAATCAGTACAGTCATACCTCTGCTTTTTGCCTTACAAACATTAAATTCGCGAGAATATTATGTTGGCATACAAACTAGTTTTTGGCAGACGAACCAAACCTCACAGCGCCACGGTGGCTGGCGGACGAGTTTTCTTCACCCTCTTACTTTGAGTGCAAACGTGGTTTGTTATCGAGTGGAGTACTTTTGCTATTATGGGACTGAAAAAGAGCCTACCACAGGCTAGTGTTAAGCCATAGAGGACACAAAAGAAAATTACGAAGGAGATCATCAAAAAACACGAACAATGTGTGCAATCGTGTGACTTAGCGTCCCAGTACCTGTATGCTAAATCGACAATTGCTACGTGTGGCTAAGGGTGTTTCTGTTTTGTCTAAGCAACGGTCTCAGGCAATAGAAGAGATTGAAAAACTTCGTTGATTTGCATTAACGAAAAGCAGATAGCAGGGGACAGTGTGAGTGAGGGTATTATCGCCGAGAATGCACGGCAACTTCACTCGGATATCATCCAGAGGGTACTACATCGACGACAATCACAAAGGTAAATAAAACGACTTTCTTTAATTACAATACAATAGCACATTTATTTTACAAAAAAGAAGGTATATTTTGTGCAGTTTTAAGCCTTATTTAGTGGGAAATTATGTTTTATGGGGACCTGGGAACGGATTACAGTGAGACCTCAACTTACGAACTTAATTGGTTCCCAGACAGTGTGTAAGGCGAAAAGTGCGTATCTCAAAAAAAAATAATTCCCATAGGAAACCATTAAAATGGGAATAATCCGTTCCCGGGTTTTCATAAAATATAGTTTTTAACTAAATAAGCCTTAAAACTACACACAACATACCTTATTCTATGTATAATAAATGTTCTATTGTATTGTAATGAAAGAAATACACTGCATTGTGGGGGTTTTTCGGTCCCATCATAGTAAAATTATCAGCAAAAAGCTCTAAGTAGGCGATCGACGTGTGCATTCAATGAGAGGGGGTGTGCAAAGTAGCGCCGGCTGGAGCGCTGTTCGGTCGTGTGCTTCCGCTGAAGATCACTCCGCCAGCTGTGGTGGGTGTGTATTATGAAAATAGTGCTTATTATAAGGTTTAATTTTCATAAATTAGAGGTTCTTAAGACGAAAAGTTTGTAAGATAAGGTGTTTGTAAATTGAGGTCTCACTGTATTCTCATTTTTAATGGTTTCTTAGGGGAAATAAATGTTTGGCAAACTTTTTGCCTTACACACATGTTCTGGGAACCAATTGAGTTCATAAGCTGAGGTATCACTGTATTAAACAATCCAAACATGTCTACTCGCTATCAGAGAATAACGTCCGATTTGCAGAGATCTGAGCCCAACACGTCTGCTTTTTAATCGATGAGAAGGTTTCTTCAGCCGCCATCTGTACTTTTTGAAGGAAGGCTGAAGAAACCTTCTCATCGATGGACCACTCCTGTACGACTGAGAGCTTACACCGACGTCTGCTTTTTAATAAAAACTTGATTCAACAACACTAATGCGTCGGTCACAATGAGACCACACACTGGGAAGTGACGTACAGGTAACATCCGACTTACGACCACCCGTACTTATGACCACGCCTACCAGACCCTATTTTTAAAATTCAAATTATACGCATGGCACCGCAAGGCGCTAGCAGGCCGGCAACGTGTACAACAATTTTGGCCAGCCAGCATCTCACTCTCGCACAGCATTCGACCGTGTGATGGCACCAGTGATGGTGGTGGTGGTGGGGGAGGGGGTTGCGAGTGTTTTAGCCTCCGAGTCTCTATTCATCATTTTGAAAGGATTTCGACTTAAGACCATTTCGACTTACGACCATTTGGTCGGAACGGAACTCGGTCGTAAGTCGGATGTTACCTGTATAAAGAAGCGAAGGGGAGTTGAATGGTGCATTCAGGTACGCTGCGTTTTTCAAGAACCAATTTTTGATTGTAAACCCAGGCATAAAAAAGTTGCATTTTTTGTTCAAAAATCCAATTAGACTGTATACCAGATTTGACTGTATAAGTATTTTTTGTTGTAAAATGACTCTCAACACATTCTCGTGACCACCTCGCAGTCACGTCATAGTAGTGTCAGGTCATACCCCAAATTGCGACTCCAGTAGACGAGTGAAGGCGCACTAAGGATCACGGGTACGGTCAGGAGCGCCGACAGACACAGGTGGAGCTGTAGGTCACCTTTGACCTCCCACACGGCACACTCTGACAGCAGCGGAGCACTGTTCCGTTCTTTGGACTCGGTTAGGGAAGGTTTTTTGGACTGATGAGGTGCCTGCAAAGAGTCGCAAGGGAAGTTCTTCGGGTGTTACATTGCGGTGATGTAATAATAATAATCATCATCATCATTTATAAGCGCCTTTCAAAAATCTCAAGGTCACTTTACAGTCACAGGATAAGTTTTTATGTGGGTGAGCAGCCACAACTGTCAATAGTTGCTTTAAAAAGGAGTATTGTGATACTGTGGTCAACATATGGCTATCTGGATGGCTATTAGTTAGCTAGCTAGCTGGCTGGCTATTAGCCGTCTAGCTGGCTGGCTGGCTGGCTATTAGCTGTCTAGCTGGCTGGCTATTAGCTGTGAAGCTGGCTATCTGGCTATTAGTTGTCTAGCTGGCTATTAGCTATCTAGCTAGCTATTGATTAGCTATTTATTAGCTATCCATTAGCTAGCTGGCTACCTATTAGCTGTCTAGCTGGCTGTCTGTAAGATGTCTAGCTGGCTAGCTGGCTATCTATTAGCCATTTATTAGCTATCCATTAGCTAGATAGCTAGCTATTGGCTGTCTTGCTGGCTGGCTTTGTCTTACCAGATTGAGAATGTGACGCAAGGACCTTTCTGCCATCTGTAGTCTCAGGACCTGGAGACATAGTCAATTTGGCACATTATACTTATTATTTAAACAACATACCCCAAAAATGCATCACAATGTCGACATAAGGCTCCCAAGTGCGAACAAAAGTAGCAGGACTTACCCTGTACAGGTGTAACGCAAAGGCAGCCAGGATTGGCAAGGCCCCACAGGTGTTCCAGCCCAAGATGGCCAAAAGTAGGGTGATGAGGAACTGGGTGCGCAGGCGCAGAGTGCCGCAGTCTCTCGAGATGGACGACCTGAAGAAGAAACAACCTGTTGCGTTTCTTTGATATGTTGAAAATGTAACCGACATCTATTGGCTATCTGGCTAGCTATCTATTAGCTAGATATCTATTAGCCGACAATCTAAATAACTATCAACTAGCTAGCTATTAGCTAGCTAGCAAGCTTTCTATCTATTTGTTATTCCGGGTTGAGTGAACGCTGGCGCGTGTGGCTGCCACTGCTCACCCGCAGCAAAAACATATCCCATGACTGTAAAGTGACCTTGACAGTTTTGAAAGGCTGTTAGCTATCTATTATCTAGCTGGCTGACTGGCTGGCTATCTGTTGGCTGGCTGGCTGGCTATTAGCTATGTATTAGCTAGCTAGCTGGCTTTTTATTCATTTGAGTTATTCCGGGTTGAGTGAACGCTGGCGCATGTGGCTGTCGCTACTCACCCACAGGAAAACTTATCCTGTGACTGTAAAGTGACCTTGAGAGTTTTGAAAGGCGCTTATAAATGACATTTATTATTATTATTATTATTATTATTATTATTATAAATGAAATGTATTATTATCTCCGTTTCTCCAAACAACCCCCAGAATAGGGAGAAGAAAGAAAGAAAGGAGCGTCAACGCAGAGCGCCGATGCGTATGTGGAACGGCCGCGGCTTGGAATTGAAGCGGATTTACATGGGACAGTAGATGGGAGACAATCTCCTTCGGTCAATGGATGCTCCAGCTTTGCGTTTGCTTTCAACATTTAGCTTGTAGCAGACATGCACATTCCACCATGACGTCCCTGATCCACTTGTGAAAAGGACACTTTGATCGTCTCCTGGTTTCATCTAGAACTGCTTCATACAACAAAGAGGGTAAAGAAACACATTATTTGTTATTTAATTTTTTGTTGTTGTTTTGACTTCAAGATAACGCCGCAAGAGCTTGACAGCAGCTCCTGTATTTTGGTTTTCTACTTCTTCCTTTCTTTTCCTCTTAATTTCATCATGTTACTGCTGTGAAATGTCAATTTCTCCAGTGTGAGACTAATAAAGGCTAATCTAATCTAATTATTTGTTATTTAATTTTTTGTTGTTGTTTAGACTTCAAGATGGCGCCGTGAGAGAGGTTGCCTTAACAGCAGCTCCTGTATTTTGTTTTTCTACATCTTACTTTTCTTTCCTCTTACTTTCATGACTTTGCTGGTGTGAAATATCAATTTCTCCACTGCCAGACTAATAAAGGCGAATCCAATCCAAGACAGAAAGACTTAAAAAAAGTAAGCCATCCTGCGACGGGGGAGCAACTGTAGTGTTGATACCTGTGCAGCACAGCCAAGATCAAGGAAACAAGGCGCACGCCGAGTCGGAGCAGCACAGTGCCCCAAAACGCCACAGCTGCACCCATGACGTAGAGGAGGGGGTGCAGGAGGTACGGCCATTCCGCACACACCACCGTGTTGTTGTCGAGCGCCACGTCGGGGAAGATGGGGGGAACGATATCCATCATGGGGAGGCAAAGTAGCGAGCCGGTCCTTTTTAACCAACTGCAACTGATGAGGAAAGTAGACGCGGTCACCGAGGTTGGCCAATAAACGGGCGTCACGGCGACGCTGCGCCTACCTGAATAGGATGTGAAGGATGTAAACGGATAAGTTGACTTTGTGAGGTTGGAGGCCTTTGTAGAGCACGAAGCTCATGGACGCTGTTCTCTGCGTCTTGAAGATGTTGGACAGTTGGTTAGCGCAGGCCAGCAGGAGAGTTATTGTCGTGTACACTGGCACCATGGGGAGAAAGAAGCGCAGGATCTGCCACAGAAAATAATCCTGAGTGTGTGCCATTTAATTGCAAGTATGAACCATTGGAAGGCATAGTTAGATAATAGAAAAAAAAAATAAAAATAACAATTGATTTACAACATAAAGAAACATGACCAAAAAAAATTACCTGTCCTAACATCTTGGGTAGTGACAACCTAACCGAGACCTGGGAAAAAAATCAAAATGGTGTTGATTAGAGCTCCTCATAAAAAAACACACAAGGTATAGTTGTGCATAAAACCTCCTCATGTAAAATGTATGTACACAATGGTATAGTTGTGCATAAATGTATGTAAGTAAAGTCCGTATGTATGGATATATCGATATGTTATATCGATATGTATGTATGTATGTATGTATTTTTTCGTATGTATGTATGTATGTATGTATGTATGTATGTATGTATGTATGTATGTATGTATGTATGTATGTATGTATGTATGTATGTGTTTATTTATGTATTTATTTATCTATGTAATTATTCATGTGTATTTATTTATTAATGTATCCATTTATCCATTTTATTTATGTATGTCTCAGCTACACTCTCACCTCTCCCAGAATGATCTCTACAAACCATTCCAATCTGGTTCCCGCCCTCTCCACAGTACAGAATCAGCTCTCTTAAAAGTCACGAATGATCTTCTTTTGGAAGCTGACACCGGTTTACTCTCCAATCCATTTCTCATCCCATCCTCCTTGACATACTTTCCTCCATAGGGATCACTGACACGCCCCTACGCTGGTTCCACTCTTATCTCTCTGGCCGCTCTTAGTTCATCCAAATCAAGTCCTTCACTTCACAGTCCTCACCTGTATCTTCTGGTGTGCCCCAAGGCTCTGTAGTGGGACCACTCCTCTTTGTCACCTACATTCTTCCCCTTGGCAATATTCTCCGCAAATTTGGTATACAATTTCATTTCTTTGCGGATGACACCCAGCTCTATCTCTCCAGCAAACCTGACATCTCTCTTCCACCTTCTTCCCTTTCACTCTGCCTCTCTGAAATTAAATCCTGGTTTACCCATAACTTCCTCAAACTTAACAGCGAAAAAACTGAAATTCTCCTCCTTGGTACTACAGTAAAGTCTCGTTATATCGATATCGGATATATCGATAGTCCCGGTTATATCGATACTATTTCTATGCACGCACGGAGAAAATTACATGCAAACAGGGTCGGATATATCGATAGTCCCGGTTATATCGATATTTTTTCGGACTCCCTTGAATATCGATATAACGAGACTTTACTGTAAATCCACCTTGAGCAAAGCTAACAGTTTCTCTCTCACTATTGATAATTCCACTGTTTCTCCCTCCCATCAGGTGAAAAGTCTAGGTGTCATTCTTGAGAGCACACTATCTTTCCAGAGCCTTCAGCTGCTCTGCCACCAAAACTTTGGAACTCACTTCCTCCCATCATTCGTAAGATCGATTCTATTCCCACCTTCAAGTACCATCTCAAAACTAACCTATTTAAAATTGCATTTTCTGTGTAGCGCTCTCTTGTTTCTATTTATAATTGTATTTTATTTATTGCATTCTATTTGTGATTGTATTTTATTTATTATAGTATCTATGCTTGTCTGTGACTCTGTCCTTGAGAGCTTTGAAAGGCACTTAAAATGTAATATATTATTATTATTATTATTATTATTTGATTGCTTTATTTATCCATTTATTTTTCTATTTATTTATTTATTTGTTTGTTTGTTTATTTATCCATTTATTTATTTAGCTATGTATTTATGTAGCCATGTATTTATTGTTATATTTATATATGTATCTTTTTATTTATCTATACATTTATTTATTTATCTATTTATCCATATTTATTTAACAATTTCTTTATTTTTCTATTTTTTATTCATTACTTTTTATTTATCTATGTATCCATTTACTTATTTATCTATTTATCCATGTATTTAATTAATTAATAATAATAATACATTACATTTTAAGCGCCTTTCAAAGCTCTCAAGGACACTTTACAGTCACAGACAAGCATAGGTACTATAATAAATAAAATACAATCACAAATAGAATGCAATAAATAAAATACAATTATAAATAGAAACAAAAGAGATGTGTTTATTTACCCATGTGCGTTAATTAATAAAGTCATTAATTAATTAATTTAATTCTCACTTGCACAAATATTGGCCTTTGAGGGGTCAAAAATGTTGCATTTCTATATTGCTTTTGCCATTACAAATACATATATTTTCCAAATTTGAAATCAAAAGAAATTCAATCATTTCCGATGTGAACATTTTTTTTAATTCGACTGCATTTAAATGAAAATGAAAAATGATATCTTGCACTCTTTAACAATGAGCTGTGAGGACCAGGTCATTTTTTTTGTAACTCCATTTCTGACGCTGAACTGAATATGTCTATGTCGGTAGATTGCTGAAAATTTTCGCATACGCAACCTTATATTGGCAGTTGGGGGAAGTGTGGAGCTGAAGGAAGACACTGGACACGTTGTCAGGACGATTGGTGTGAAGCATCCCCAAGATTTCCGCCACTGATGGTACGCTAGTGGAACAAACACAGGTCACGGGGTCAAAATGTGAATAGGAACCATAATTTGGCAGCAGACACCAGCTACCAACTCACCTGGCTGTTGTAAAAACATCTTCAAAGAACCACGGGACCTTCATTCTGAAGACGCTGGGCGAATGAGAGACTGACAGAAATAAAAAAAAATAAAAAAATACAACAAATTATTTTTCGCACAAACGTTTATGAAAAAAAAGTAACAATTTCTTACCTTTCCGTGCTTTACACTCGCTAGCAATCTGAATTCTGAAAGCCTGATAGATCTAAAGACGCACAATAGGTCAAAAAGGCAGTGACGAAGCCAAGATACAATAATGCGTACCTCGTGAAAGTGCTGCAGCTGGACGGTGTGGAAAAGTCCACTGGAGGTCACCGTAACTTCGCTGACTGTCAAACCTAAAAGATAACATTGATTGTGGCATCACTAAATCAATTTAAAATGGAGATCCGAAGAGGAAATGCAACTTACCTAAGGACAAGACTTGAGGGACAGGGAGTGACAGAGACAGAGATTGTTGTCTCTGCCACTCGCACTCCAGCGTGAGCTACAAACGACAAACCGTTCAATGGAGTTGAAGCATGCAGTGACGTGGCACCAACAAATTCATTAACATATTCAAATTTGTTATTGTGGTTAACATGGGACATTTAGAAATTTTGGTTCAGACTTTAGCCAGCATCATGGAACTTGACATGCTAGATTTGCTTTTGCGGCAGAATAAAATGATGTGGTGGGCCAGATTAGGTCCGCAGGCCGTAGATTTGACACCTGTGATATAAGGGATTAGCCAGCTACCTGAATCCTGAGCTAGCTCAGTCGCTTGCTAGCTCGATTGATCGCTCGCTAGCTCAACTGATTGCTTGCTAGCTCGATCATTCGCTAGCTTGATAGTTGGCTCGCTAGCTCGATCACTCATTAGTTCGCTATCTTGATTGAATTTAGCTTGATCGCTCGTTAGCTCACTTGCTCGATCGATCGCTAGTTCAATCACTCGCTGGCTCGATCGCTCACTAGCTCAATCGCTAGCGAGCTCGATCGATCGCGAGCCAGTCGCTCACTAGCTGGTTCAATCGGGAGCAAGCTCGCTAGCTAGCTAGCTCGATGGATGAGCCTGGAATTTCACAATCTTGATTTGCTTTCACGGGCCGAATAAAATGATATGGCGGGCCAGATTTGGCCCTCAGGCCTTGACTTTAACACCTGTGATGTAAGGGCTTAGCCACTAACTGTATATAAAGAGAGCTAGCTAGCTCGGTCTCTAGCTAGCCCTATTTCTGGCTAACTCAATCTCTGGCTAACTCGCTAGCTAGCTCGATGGATGAGCATGGAATTTCACAAGTTTGATTTGCCTTCGCAGGCCAAATAAAATGATGTTGCGGGCCAGATTTGGCCCCCCGGGCCTTGATTTGGACACCTGTGCCATAGCGGTAAGGCCATTGAAGGACAAGGAACGTAAATCTGAGCGAGGTACCCACCTGTTTTCCATTGAGGTTGGGGGCCAACACCACCACGTGAGTGAACGAAGACAGGTCGCCGAGACTCATGGTCAACACCTGAGGATGACGACGGCCAAGTCAATAGAAAGCAATGGCCAAGAGCGCAGTTCAGGGTAGCAACGTCGGCGAATGACCTTGTACAGCGGAAGAAGCTCGGTCCCGTTGGACAAGTCCACTTTGTGTGCACTGTGGAAACAAACATTTCTACGGTGCTACAGGACAATGTCTATATTACAAGGTGAATATTCAAGCCGGTGCGGGGAGCTCGCACGCTTACCATGAGGAACCGTTCTGGCGCACGCAGCCATATACCCAGCCGGTCGTGTCCTGGTGAACAGCAACGTATTAAGAGTCAGTCTTCCACACGTCAAGGTGATATTTTCGTTTATTAGTACCGGATTTTCTGGACTATAAAGTGCACCGGATTTTAAGACGCGCATTTAATGAATGACATACTGGATTTTCCGCTGTATAAGGCGCACCCAAAAGCCTCAATTTTCTTCAAAAAATGACCCTGCGCCATACATGATGTAATATTGAACGACAAGGTCTCGCAACAGCTGTCAGTAGCCACCGACTCCATTCGCCCCCAGTAGAAGAAGTATTGCATAATCTCAGCCTCTACGGTTGAGCCTTATAATGTGTGCCTAAACTTTTCTATATTTATACTGTATATTAATTATATTTGGAAAACTCCTTTCATTCATTGAAGGCGCGCCTTATAATCCGGTGCACCTTATATATGGAAAAAGTTTGAAATACACCATTCATTGGGGGTGCACCTTATACACCAGAAAATACGGTATTTGTATATTATATTTAGAAAACGTTTTTCCTTCATTGGAGGGCCTTATAGTTCGATCCGCCTTATATATGGAAATAGTTTGAAAATACACCATTCATTGGGGATGCGCCTTATATACCCGTGCGCAATATAAACCGGAAAATATGGTATGTGTATATTATATCTGGAAACATTTTTTCATTTATTGAAGGTCCGCCTTATAATCTGGTGCACCTTATATATGGAAAAAGTTTGAAAATACACCATTCATTGGGGGTGCGCCTTATAAATATGTGCACATTATACAGCGGAAAATATGGTATTTGTATATTATATTTGGAAACGTTTTTTTTTCTTTCGTTGAAGGTCAGCCTTATTATCTGGTGCGCCCAATATATGTAAAAGGTTTGAAAATACATCATTCATTTGCAGTGTGCCTTATACTCCGGTGCACCTTATACACCGGAAAATACGATAGTTGTATATTATATTTGGAAACCTTTTTTCATTCAATGAAGGTGTGCCTTATATATGGAAAAAGTTTGCAAATACACTATTCAAAGGGGGTGCACCTGATACACTGGAAAATACGGTAGTTTGAAACTTTTCCTATATAGAAGGCGCACCGGATTATCAGACCCACATTCAAAGTATGGGAAATTCTTGAACTTTTTCATATGAAAGATACATTGCAATATGGTGTATAATGCGCATGGTTATATAAGGCGCACGCCCACTCAATGTTTTTTTTTTCCTAACTTTTGCCATATATAAGGCGCACCGGACAATGTCATATTTGAAAAGTTTTCCCATATATAAGGTGCAATGTATTATGAGGCGCATGGTCAGCTTTTGGAAAAAAAAATTAGGTGCACCATATAATGCGTAAAATACAGTAATTAAAGGGGATAAGACCGACACGCAAATAGCGGAAATCTAAGGAGAATTGACATCCGTTGCGATATGTACGTGTAAGGCCCTGAGTGGTATCGTATTGCAGCACTTGATCTTTGGGTGCTACAGCTGCACAATGGTACCCGCACATGGTATAAAGTCTTTCAATACTGATACGTCATCGCCTTGTTTATCATAGCTGCGCGTTATCGCAATACGAGTGTAGCCTGTAGTGCCGAGAAAAATTCCTCATGCGTTGGGACAATAGAGATGATTGTGATCTTAGCACTTGTGTTAAAAACTCACCAGATTGTTGCTGCGGCAGTAGAAATGACTATAGGCCTTCCTGCGACTTGAAAGGGCAAACAGGAAGTATTTGACCTGCACTTCCTGGAAGCACATAGCAGCATTTCCAGTTATCTGCACCAGGCAGAAAGCGTCTTGAATGCATTTGGACCCAAGTGTGTGGTACCTTTGGTGACCGATAGGCCAGACGCAGAGAGTTGACTTCAGTCCAAGACTCCGGCACATCTGTAATTATACATGAAGGTGAAAAATCCCAGAAAAAGACGACATTTGTGTCCAAAATTACCTTGCATGGAAAAAGGAGCTTCTTGAGTGTCTCCTAGCAATCGGCCATTGTGTCTAATAAAGTGGTGGTGGAGCACAGCGCTCTTCTTCGCTTGGTTGTCTGTGAACTAAAAACAAAAAAAGAGTAAAAAAAAATTAAAACTGTCACCTGGATTTTTTAAATGAAATTTAAGCAGCCAGCAGACGGACTTGTCTTGTTTCAGGATCGATAAGGTCAAAGAAAGCCCTGACTGCTGTGAGAACCAGCTCTTTGCACCTGGGGGGAAAAAGAACAGTTGATAGCTTCATAAAAATAAATAAATAAATAAATACATAAAAAAGAGCATTACAAATTTTTAAAAAGTTAAATACAAATTTAAAACAATTTAAAAAATACATGCGTACGTACACACACACACACACACACACACACATAGGTAGTATGGTACATAGGTACGTAGGTACCTCCGTACGTACGTACCAGTGACGTGCAGTCAGGGGAGGCAGGTGCCTCACCTGTCATCATGGAAAGCTGTCATGGAAATATCAAATGAAAAAATAAATTAAAGAGTTACATGTATTTAGTGATTTGTACTTTAAAGTTCTTGTCCATTTAACTTCACCGTTTTAGGATTTTTTTCAAAATCGCTGAATTTTCACATTTACCGTTCAAATACTAAGTAGAGATGAGCGGTGAGGCAGCAGCCGGCTGAGCCTCACCGTGGATTGCGCAATGGGATATTGCGACCTGAAAATTTTACAACGGAGCCTCATCAAACATGAGCGAAGACTCAACACCAGCATCCACAATGCTAAGGTAAAGGAGAACCGGGAGATTTTAAAAGATCTCATCAATGCCACCTGCTTCCTTGCCAAACAACAGCTGGCATTTCGTGGAAATGATGAAAGTAAAGGCTCTGCTAATCGTGGCAACTATGTTGAACTATTACATGCTTTCGCTGAGAAAGATGACAGGCTAGTGAGTCATTTTGGGACATCCACTGTATTTTCTGGCCTGTGAAACAGAATACGGAACGATTTAATTGAAGCAGTTGGTGATGTCATTAGAATCGGTGCAGCCCAATTTGTTGCTGTAGAAGTAGACGAGATTGTCATTCTCAGCACTGAAAACATACAGTCGGAACAGGACTGATCAAGGACGACTTTCTTCACTGGCAGTGATCTCCGTTGAGACAGAGAGACTTTTAAAACTGAAGAAAGATAAGGAAGGATTCTACAAAGAAGTTATCGATGCCTTTCTTCAGAAGGAGCGGCGCATGGACTTCATTTACAAGTGAAGGTAACACGATAAAAACGTTTTTTAAATTATTTTTTTCCATGGTACAGTTTGTATATATAAAGAATGCTGACATGAAATTTTAAACAAAATACGTTAACTGTTGCCAATCAAATGGTGAATAAACTACTCTGTAGAGTTCATATGTTTGTAAATCTGACTATGATGACGTCAGTGCCTCACCAGCCATGAACCTCACCGCACGTCACTGGTGCGTACCTACCTACGTACGTACGTATGTACGCACGCACACACGCACGCACACTCATACATACATACATACATACAGACATAAATACTTCACTTAACCACCAAATATTTTTTACCAAAATATCGATTGGTGGTCCCTAGGGGAAAAAAGAACAGTTGATAGCTTCATAAAAATAAATAAATAAATAAATAACATTATAAATTTCAAAAAGTTAAAAACACATTTAAAACAAATTTAAAAAATACAAATAAATAAATAAATAAATACTTCAGTTAACCACAAAACAAATATTTTTTTTACCAAACTATTGACAGGTGATCAGTGGAAACCCAGGTCCTCGGAACCGCAGTGGCCTTAAAAAGAAAGAAAAAAACACAAATGATATTTGTTATGTGGCGAAACAGCAACCATGAGCTTGAGTTGCCCCAAGAAGATGCCGTTCCTTTGCCTTCCCTTTTTAACTTTTGAAGCCCTGTATCTGGGACTGGAATCTGATTTAATTATTAACTCTGTCCAGAAATACATATACAACATCGTGCTGTTAGCAAGCAAAAAAGCAATCACGAGGAGATGGCTAACAAAAGAACCCCTAACAATCAAAGACTGGATTAAGGTGGTGGGTGAAATTTATGAAATGAAAAAGCTTACATTCATCGTCCGAGGCGAGCGAGAGACGATGGGATACCTGGGAACATTTTACAACAACCTAAATGCTTATAAAGATATTTAAGTTAACCTATGAACCCCAATCCACTCAAGATCAAAATTGTTAATTATTGCTATTATAATTACTATTTATTATTTCTATTTGTGTTATCATTTTTCTCTCTCTTATGTTTTCATTATTTATTTGCTTACTTTTCTTTCTTATAGGGCACAGTGAACAGGACATTGCATCAGCAGAATTGCAAGAAATGTAAAACATTTTTTTGAGATGGTATGTGATCTATGTTTTGATGTCTGGATCAGATGATGCTCAATGCAACCATGTTTTCCCTTTTCTAACTGTTCTAAAAAATCAAAAAATATATATATTATTTAACCCTGGAGGAATTAATTAGAAAAACATGCTCTAGCGTTAAATGCCAAATTCAAACGTCAATATTCAAATAATAAATATGATGAAAAGCAAGGCCCGCAGAAAGTTTATGCAGTCAATGCGCCTTTAGTTGTTTGAACTTCATTTTGAGCAGCAAAATAGCAGGAGGTGAATGAAATTCCTTGTTGGCATCGTGTATGTTTTGTATAATTTTTCTGTTTTTTTCTGGGTTATTGAATCACTTTTAGCTGTGTCTTAAAAGCTTGCAGTATGAATAGTGATGTCAAAATTCGACTCACCACCAATGACAATTTGGTCGGGTCTCTTAGAGAACTCGGGATGGAGATGAGACCAGATCGCACTTGGTAATCGCGATGTCCACCGCCAATTGACAGGATTGTGACATTCCGCAGTTCGTCTGCCTGCTGTACCCATTTTTTCCTCAGCGTCGAATAGAAATCTGGCACCCAAGATAAATAGATAAATAAATAAACAAATAAATAAATGAATAAATAAAAATGAAATTTTAAAATACATAAATAAAATTTAAATATTAATATACAGACAAAATAAATACATAAATAAATAGAAATATTAATATGAAAAACAATAATATGATAGCTAGATAGCAAGCTAGCTCGATAGATTGATAGATCCATAGATCGATAGAAATATAGATCAAATCTGGTACCCAAGAAAAATACAAAAATAAATAAATAAAAAAAATGAAATATTAAAATACATGAATAACATTGAAATATTAATGTAGGTACAAAATAAATAAAAAAAATAAAAAAAATAAATAAATAAATAATAAATAAAAATAACAATATGATAGCTAGCTAGCTAGCTCGATAGAAATACCTGTATGGATAAATTCAGGCACCCAAGATGAATAAATAAACGAAATATTAAAATAAATAAATAAAATTGAAATATTAATATAGATACAAAATAAATAAATACACAAATAAATAAAAACTGATAGATCGATACTTTGTAAATTTAAATACAAACAAATAAACACATACATTAATAAATAAATACATAATGACATTTGGAAATAAATTAATAAAATCGGAATATTAATATATATACAAAATAAATGAATAAATAAATACATAAATATATACATAAATATATATATATATATATATAAATAAATATATATATATATATATATATATATATATATATATATATATATATATATATATATATATATATATATATATATATATATATATATATATATATATATATATATATATATATATATATATATAACAATAATATGCTAGCTAGATAGATTTAGCTCCTGTATTTTGTTTTTCTACTTCGGAATCAGAAAACCTTTATCCTTTCATACTTTCATTCCTTTCATCACTTTGCTGCTGTGAAATGTAAATTTCTCCACTGCGAGACTAATCAAGGCAAATCCAATCCAATCCAATAAATCAATAGAAATATAGATAAAATATAAATAAAATATGAACGAATAAATACAGAAACTATAAATTTAAATATAAACAAATAAATACATACATTCATTAATAAAATATAAATATATAAATAAATAGCTCTCAAGGACAGTTTACAGTCACAGAGGTATAATAATAAATAAAATACAATTATAACTAGAAAAAAAGAGATAAAGCTACACAGAAAATGCAATTTTAAATAGCATGGAGTTTCCTCTCACCCCGCAGGAAATGGTCCAAGACCAGAACCGGGGCCAAGTGAGGGGTCGCTTGGGTGATGATAAGATGGACCAGACTGGAATTGAAGTTGGGCAATGTGAACAGCGCACGGGCTACCAACCCGCCCATGGAGTGGCCCACAAGAACTACGCTCTGGGGCGGTGTCTTTAGGTGCTAAAAAGAATGTAAAAAAGCAGACTTAAAATCTTACCAACAGACTTGTAAATCAACAAAGAGAAATTGGTGACCAGTCAAGGCAAAACACCAAAATGTGCCTCTCAAGTCAGTCTCGAGTAATGGTACTTGTTTTTGGTTTGTACAGAAATCCGAGTACAGTGATAGCTCAGCTCACAAACTTAATTGGTTCCAAGAAAGTGTGTGTAAGGCGAAAAGTTCGTCTGCCAAACATTTATTTCCTACAATAATCCGTATTATGGATTCCGTATTATGGATGTGGAGTCCAAGATGGCGTCCGAGCCGTCAGCAAGTCCTCTCATGAGCCTTGCTTTTTTTGTTGTTTTTGTCTTTTGTCACCTTGTGTTGTTATGTGTTGTCTGGAACGGATGTGGATTGTTTTTCAGCATTTTTTGGCCACGACATTCATCAAGGAGGAGACTGTGCTGAGCGGTTGCGCCATTTCGGCAGCATGAATATGCCACTACTGTTTTTGAATGGGAGGAATGTCGGTGCCATTGTGCTTTTTTTGCGCCTGTAACGGGCAGCATCTTCACAGCCCCACTTTGTTCAATGGAAAGGTCGGTGCTGTTGGACAGTCTGCGGCTGGTTTGGATTTGAGGAGGCCGCGATAAGAAAGGAGCGTCAGCGCAGAGCGCCGATGCGGATCGCGGCTTGGAATTGAAGCGGATTTATGTGGGACAGGAGATGTGAGACTATCTCTTTTTGTCAATGAATGCTACAGCTGCATGTTTGCTTTATACATTTAGCTTGTCGTCGGCGTGCACATTCCACCATGTCCCTGATCCACTGGTGAAAATATGCTTTGATCCTCTCCTCTTTCATCTAGCACTGCTTCATGTAACAAAGCGGGTACAGAAAGTGCTTAAGAAGGGATTGGATTGGATTGGATTTGCCTTTATTAGTCTCACAGTGGAGAAATTTATATTTCACAGCAGCAAAGTGATGAAAGGAATGAAAGTAGAAAAACAAAATACATGAGCTGCTGGAAAGGCAGCTCTCTCTGACTCTCTGTCTTTACGTTGTCATATTGTCTTTGTTTGGCATATTATGTTATTTAATTTTTTTATGTTCTTTTGACTTCAAGACGGCGCCGCGAGAGTGGCTGCCTCTCCAGCAGCTCATGTATTTGGTTTTTCTACTTTCATTACTTTCATCACTTTGCTGCTGTGAAATGTAAATTTCTCCACTGCGATACTAATAAAGGCAAATCCAATCCAATCCAATTAGCAAATGAGAATAATCTGTTGCCAGGTCCCCATAAAACATAATTTTCAACTGAATAAGCCTTAAAACTACACAAAATATACCTTATTTTGTGTATAATAAATGTGCTATTGGATTGCAATGAAAAAAATAAACTGTACTATAGAATAAAGTCGTTTTATTTACCTTTGTGATGGTTGTTGATGTAGTTGCCTCGATGATATCCGAGTGAGGTTCCTATGCTTTCTCGGCCATAATACCCTCACTCACACTGTCCCATGCTAGCTGTTATTCGTTAATCCAAATCAACAGAAGTTTTTCAACCTCTTCTATTGCCTGAGATCGTTGCTTAGACAACACAGAAACACCCTTAGCATGTAGCAATAGCGTACAGGTACTGGGACGCTAAGTTACACAAACGCACACCTCATTCGTGTTTTTCTTCTGCTCGACCATAATTTTCTTTTGTGTCCTCTTCGGCATAACATGAGCCTGTGGTGGGGTCTTTTTCGGTCCCATAATATCAAAATTACTCCACTTGATAACAAACCATGTCTGCATTCAAAGAAAGGGGATGACTAAAACTAGTCCGCCAGCCAAGACTATATGCTTGCGAATTTAATGATCGTAAGGTGAAAAGTTCGTGAGCTAAAGCGTTCGGAAGCTGAGGTATCACTGTATGTGAAGTGAGAAGTACGTAGCATTTGAGGCCCAACCTTGTAAAGTTTCAAGATGGCTTTGATGGTTTCGTGTAGGAAGAGCGTCTGCCGCCGTAAACTGCCGCCATAGAGGGCCACCAGTTCTCCGTTGAAGTCCACGGTGAACACGTTAAAATGGAGACCGCCTTGTGTTGATTCCGCCTTCCTCAAGGCCACCGAACCCAATGAACGCACTTGAACGGAGAGATAATTTTCGATTAATATGCTACAAAATCGGTATTTACGTAGCTGGCTAAACTTTGGGCAGAAAAAAAACTACCTTTTCACCGATTGTGCTTACCTTGCTTGTAGCTTCCTGAATTTCCATGCAGAAAGATGACAGGAGCCCCAAAGAGCTGAAGATCGCGGGTCTCTTGAGCGTACGCACCCTCCACGTACAGATAGAGCCCATACGCCGGGTACCGTCTGGTCACTCGGTGAGGCAAAGGCACACGCTAAACACGCCAACACACATTGATTCGGGTTGTGTATTAGCAGTCGCATTCGGTTCATTCGGTTTCTACTAATTAAGTCACAATTTATTTGTAATACAATCCCATGACAAAATGGAATCTTCTGGGATAAACCTCTGATGTCTAACACAATTTAATACCATTGATTTGTAATTTTAAAGGACAACCGACACCATGTTTTTGTTTCCTAACTGACATCAGAAAAACGTTTTATAGCATCTAAAATACCCAAAATACGCAGGCTGACATTTTTAGTCAAATGCAAAACACCAATAAAAATGACTTAGAGTGTCCCAAAACTACTTCAAAATGACCTCGGAAATGGCGAGTTTCAGAAGGTCCCTTCCCCTTGTTCGAGAAGTCACGCCAGGACGTCTTGCCTTGATCTAGAATCAATACAATGGCTTCAGATTCGGAGATGCTTTCTTGTTACTCATCCAGTTATGAATATGATTCAAATAGTTCTGAAGAGGAAAGCATAAATGTTTGCAATCGATTAAAGAAGTCCTTCCGTATCATTTTGAGGCGTCTGGACTCCAACGTAGCTCCCAGAAAATGCATAACATGGCGCCCAAGCTCTGTTGGAAATGGGCAGATTTGTCTGCTGGGAATTTGTGTCTTGGTGATACGCACAATTCACCATGGCGTTATTTATGAGTTTTCCTTCCAATTTCGCCATCAACACGGATCAGCATAATGTTTTCAGACCAAACAAAGTACCCAAAATGCATCGCGTGTCGCTTTCTCGGTCAGGGGCATTCCTGACATGATGTGACGTCAGGAATCGTCACCAACTTGAAAACAAGACTTCCTGAATATTCAGCGTGAGTCTTAAAACGTAAAACATAGCTATATGTGGTGTAATCTTTGTAACATACACTCAGTAGAAGTCCTTTGAAGTGATTTTACAAATTATGGACACAACTTGTCCGGGGCGTCGGTTGTCCTTTAAGTGTGAAAAATAGACATCACAAAGGTTTTCTGACCCTAATTTCCGGATTAGGGGTCTTCGGAGTTGTATTTTCAAGGAATTAATTGCCACAATTTTATTTTTTAACACACTCTAGCTCAGGACGCCTGGTTCTTGATCACATCTTCCGCCATCATGTTAGTTTTTAAGCCATTTATTCCCAAATGGCATTTTACTTGTCCTACCGGTCGCATGACCTGACAGAACAGGCGTCACTTGCTATGAAGAAGAAAATTCTCGCCTGACTTGCTTGGTAACTTTTTGCATTGCTTCAGGTTTACCAGGGAAAAGCCGAGTGTCCAAATGGTTTGTCTTATTTTCTATCTATTTGTCTTACTTGTATTATGACTTTATCAACATCGCAGGGATAATACTAGTGGGCCTCAATCGGCAGTACATATGCACCTAAAAGCTAGGAACCACTCATTTGACGACAATGAGGTTAAAATCTTAGCGAAAGAACATAGATGGTTGGAAAGGGGAGTAAAAGAAGCGATTTTCATAAAACAACTAAATCCTTCATTAAACCGGTTTGGTGGGGTGAGGTTCAATTTGGATCGATCATACAATAGCCTGCTTAGGCAACATAGGATTAGTAATACTGATGAGGTGATACCGGTCGAAGTGGGGCAATCAGGCCAGTCGTTAGTCAGAATGACAGGAACAATAAATCTGCATCAGCAATTAGAACTTGTCACTATACGTAATACTGCAAACACTTAAAAATAAAAGGAAATTTAAAATCATTTGTCCACAAAGTTTTATGAAGTCCACCAAGTATATGCAATCTTTAACAAGATTTTACGCTAAATTACAAAATGTCAGTTTAATATAAGAAAAACAACAAGACGTTCACAAAACAAACTATTTGTTGAAAATAAAAGTAAACAAATCTTTTTCATTTGTTCTTGAGAATAGGCTTACCTACATGCGACAGCGAGTTGTCCTCTTCTTCAGCCATTGTGGGTTAAAAAAGCGAGTACATATACTTGGTTTTTCTGCTAAAGTTTCCAGGTCTGATCTGTTGTCAGCTTGGTTGATTTGCATAGCGCTGCCTCCGCTGAGGGCTGAGGTAAAGTGAGTATCCAATCACAGGACGCGTACGTCATGTTCAACGCCAGGCCCTCTTGCTGGCCTTACTGTGCCAACTCGTGATCTGATTGGCTATTGCAACTGTATATCAACTACATGTGCCCGTTCATGTACAGCGCACAGGCGCCCTCACTGTTGATTCTGAAGGCGTCGGTCAGATTTCATACAGCCTGGCGACACAAACTAGCTGAATTCTGATTGGATTAAAAACTCTGACCTAAAACTACAACACTGAAAGGAGCATAACCAAATGGATATAATATAATGATGTCTGATTATGTTAGGCCAGCAGAGAAGGCATTGCTGGCCCTGACGGCCCACCACTGGTTGATACAATACAGCTACATATACCAACATGCCTTTCTTGATACTTACACTATGTACAGTTTTTTTTAATGAAACGGTTTTGCACATTTACAGTATACAGTTGACATTTTTATTTTACTATGCTTAGAATACCTTGTTTTCTATCCTTTCACCCCCCCACCGCATCCCCTTTCAAATTGCTGCTGTGGACTGCAAATTTCCCCATTGTGGGACGAATAAAGGTTTTCTGATTCTAATAAATAAATGTGACTGCGTTATCATTCCGGCTTTAAGAGTAGCACGTTTTCATAAAATACGGGTCGCGTAGCGTAAGGAATTTCGGTTCCCCCGATATTCAATCAATGCTGAATACTGAGATACCTACCCTATATTCGGGGTATTGGAACATGTAGGTCATAGTACATCGGTCCTCCTCAAAGCCAGTGAGGACCTCTCTCAGCCCGACAGCGAGGAGCCCCAAAGCGAAGCCGTAAAAGAGCAGCGTCGCTAACTTCATCGTTCCTCCAAACTTTCTCGACCGGTCACCCCTATTCAGTGCCCGCGTGTCAGTTGTCATGTCCACTCGAGTAGACTCGACACCGGGCTATCATGGAAAGTCGCCGGGTGAGCCTCCAGAAACCAACTGACAGCGCCATGACGACGGAGATATATACTGAAACGTCCCATCCGGAATTTTACGGAAGTGATTACATGAACCCGTGACGGAAAAAGACAAAACAAAACAATGTATTCCTTGTAAATTACTGTACATGTACAGTACTGTATATGTAAAACAAATACGTATGTAAATTATAAACTACTACAATGAAATGTGTACTCAGATGAATTTTATAGATACATGAAAATGTCCGGTTTATAAATACGTATACACAATCAGAGATTGGAATTTTTTCTTGACCTTTTTTTCGAGATGATCTTTGTTTTTGTACTTTATATTTTTTGTAGCACTCCATGTTGAATATGAGCAGAAGAATATAAAGAAGAATAAGAATATAAATTAAGCCATATGAAACTTTCATAACTTTGCTGCTGTGAAAAGTAAATTTCTCCACTGCGAGAATAATAAAGTTAAATCCAATCCAATCCAATGATTTAAAAAAATGATATGTTGTATGTTTTTACATTAGTAATTCATTCTAAAGAGAGACGGAATTCCCATCACTAGAATGCATTATATTCACGCAAGACAAGAATATTTTTCCAATCGAAAAAAAATCCTAAAGTAATATCTCTTTAGATGAGAAGGTTTCTTCAGCCGTCATCTGTACTTTTTTGAATGTGTCGGACGTTTCGCTTCTTATCCAAGAGGCTTCGTCAGCAAACTAAAAAAAATCTCATTCGGTATACGTTAAGTATCGCAATGATATTGATACTACAATTCGCAACGTGTATCATGTTTTCCTAATCTCGCCCTGCTCTACCGTTAAATATATAAACGTGCTAAAGTACATGTTTGAATATTATTGATGTATCTCGAGGCTAGAATGAATGTCCTCTTTTTTATATACGTAATTTATTTATCGGCTCGAGGAAATAATGTATAGCCAAAGAACTCCGGTGCTGTAGGTGACGCTGCTGAGCGTTTTTACGCCTTCTCGCGAGTAAGCCGGTCAGCAGGTCAAAGTTGAACCTACAGCGAAAACATGGTGGAACACGCAAACACCCGCGTGGTTCACCGCGGCGGGAGTAAAATAAACTTTAGAGCGCCTGTTATCACAAGAGATTCCAAGTAAGTGCATGATGCTCCATTTTGGGTCGCGGTCCACGGGCGTGATCTAGCAAACGTCACGATTGTCAAGTTTTACAATGACGCCGGGGCTCGCAATCATCATTAGAAAATGCTTCACAACGCTCGCATATTTGTCATATAATATTTCTAATTTTGGGCGCAGTGCCTGTCACATATGCATGAAGAATATGTTTACAATATTTATATTCATTTTTAATAATTCAAAACTGTCCCCATGCCTCTTGTGAACATTTCGGCGGTTTACTTTCGTCAAAGGATCCAAAAGTTTAATGCAAGTGACATTGTATTCCCCCAATTCTCTCAATTTCATACCCCACCACAGGCTCATGTTAATTTCATTTCATTGCATCACCATTATCGGCCATACACGAAATACTGTTTTTTGTGTGAGCGCAGGTTTCTCCTATGTGCCTCCGGAGAGTGTGTTAAAGTGTACAGCACGGCCACAGAGGAGTATGTTCGTGAGCTTCGGGGACACACCGACCTGGTCACGGGCGTGGTGCTCAAGCCCTCCAACCACCTGCAGGTATATATCAGCTTTGCCAAATTAAAATAATTATCAGGGATGTCATCATTCTGTTTTAATTATCAATTAGATCTCAGTTCATGGACAATAGTCGATTATTAATTTTTTTAAGTGCATGTTGAAACGTTTCAAATCGTTGAAAGGGTGAAAAGAACAATTTGTATTGGAAATTTGAATTCCCTTCAGCGAAAAAGCCACTTTAAAAAGGATCAACTTTCCCGCAATGTAGTAGGATACTTATGATGTTGTTTGAATTCTGTATTGTTTATTTCTCTCTTTTTATGATTATTATTCTTTCTATATAGTCTATTATTATTATTGTAACTCCACAGCTAGACTAATAAAGGCTAATCCAATCCATTATAATTCATTGTAGTTTTGATACTATGCTGTTGTTGCAGGCCTATTCTTGTTCTTATGATGGCACTGTCAAGCTTTGGGACTTTACAGACGGTATCCTTATGAAGGTGATTTAGATTTTTTTAAGTTAGTTTTATTTGACCATTTATTTTTTTGCATGTGATTGGAACAACATGAAATTATGCTGCATGTGAAAACAGGATGCATAAAAAAAGTCATTGGCCAAAATTGAAGAGCAGTCAGTCATGGTTGGTTGAAGCACCCATTTTGGGGAATACCATCAGCGATGCTGCCTGGGAAGCTTTGGAAACAATGAGGCGCCATTAGATGTTTTACACAATGACACAAAATTGGCTGTTCTCTACACAAAAAAGTCTGATGGGCCCATGCCCAGAATTGAAACGAACATGCCTCTGAATTCTTGATTTTTGATGAATTTTTCTTCTCTTCTAGTCTTACTTTGTTGGACAAGCAATTCATGCCATCTATGCCACTGAACACCACGAAGGAGTCTTCATTGTCGTCCATGACAAAACAACAAGTAGGCGATTCTTCAGACCCTTAACTATCCTATTAAAAATAAATCATTTATTTACCATAAGCGTGCGAAAAAACACTTGACAGATACAGTATGGAGCTGTCAAATCCGGGTCTTGTTCATTTAAGCTTACTTCTGAGTTTTTCTTTGTAATTACCACTAAGCATCACTAGGGTGTACCAGAGACAATGAGATCACGAGTTGTGTGTTTGTGTTTGTAGAGTTGTTCCAGCTAGTAGCGCTACATCTACCTCAGAGTGGAGATCAGCAAGCTAAGGACCTGGAACTTTCGGTGGTTCTCCCAGACGTCAAATCTAGTCCGGAATCCATCGCCTTTGGCAGAGGGGTGCGTGTGTACCGCTTCTTGAGTGACGACTTCTTACTTCGGAGTCATAGAATGCATTTTGATCTGTAATTTAACTCATTCACTGCAATTCATGCCTTGACTTTGACATCTGTGCCTTTGACTTAGTTAACCAAGCAAAGGACAGAAAAAAAAACAACTTTGGGCACACCAAAATTTCCGTTGATCGTTGTACAGTGATACCTCAGCTTACGAACTTAATTGATTCCCAGAAAGTGTGTGTAATGCAAAAAGTGTCTTCCAAACATTAATTTCCAATAGGAAACCATTAAAAATGAGAAGAGTCCATTTCTAGGGCCCCAGAAAACATAATTTTCTACTAAATAACCCTTAAAACTGCACCAAATATACCTTATTTTATGTAGATGTATTGTAATTAAAGAAATAAACTACTGTATAATAAAGTTGTTTTATTCACTTTTGTGAAGGTCGTTGTTGTAGTTGCCTCTTGATGATTTCCGAGTGACGTTGCCGTGCTTTCTCTGTGATAATACCCTCACTCATACTGTCCCCTGCTAGCTGCTTTTCATCATTCAAATCAACAGAAGTTTTTCAATCTCTTCTATTGTCTGAGACCGTTGCATAGACAACACAGAAACACCCATAGCCACACGTAGCAATGGTGGACTTAGCATACTGGTAGTGGGACGCTAAGTCACACAAACGCACACCTCATTGGTGCTTTTCAATTATCTCCTTCTTCTGCTCGACCATAATTTTGTTTTGTGTCCTCTTTGTCTGAACACTAATCTATGGTGGGATCTTTTTTGGTCCCGAAAAAGCAAAAGTATCCACTCGATAATAAACCATGTATGCACTCAGAGAAAAGGGGTGTGGAAAAGTAGTCCGGCAGCCACGGTGGCGCAGTTGGACCGTGTGGTTTAGTGTTCTTCCGCCGAAAATTAGTCCGCCAGCCATTGTGGCGCTCCGTGTTTTTCCTGAAAACTAGTACGTATGCCAAAATTATATTCTTGCGAATTTAATGTTCGTAAGGCGAGTTCGTTAGCTAAACCATTCGTAAACAGAGGTATCACTGTATGTCCTTCGTTTGTTCAATTATCCAAAACATTTGATTTTGACAGGGACTGTACACTGCTTCAGTCAATGGTTTGTGTTTGGGGGTCTTTTTCTTCAAGAAGCAAAAAACATTTAGGTGAGTTATTTTTCCTCTGCTGTGTCATAATGACTATCTCTTTGGGGTGTCCGCCCTCTGACGATCTCTGCTGTATCATCAAAAGCTTTTTCCTGAAACAAATCAACAAACACGGAGGCAAAAACACATTCACGTGCGTCGCGTGTCACCCAAAGGATGACGTTATTGCCACCGGACACAAAGATGGAAAGATTCGCTTGTGGTGAGTCCTTTACGATGGTCAAGTTGGAAGAAGCATAATCATTCTTTTATTTATGATTTTTTTTGTTGCATTGATTCTACAGGAGAAATTTCACCCATAAAGAGGAGTACACGTATTTGACACTACATTGGCATCACAACCTTGTCACCTCTCTGTGCTTCACTCCGGAAGGTACGCTGCACGACCGGTGTACAGTGATACCTCGGCTTATGAATGCTTTAGCTAACGAACTTTTCACCTTACGAATGTTAAATTCGCGAGAATATAAACTTGCCATACGAACAATGTTTCGGGATACACATGTGGCGCCACAATAAGTGATGTGTCGTTCGCGAATGAGCCGGTTCTTGGTGCTCCTAACAAGGTGCTAGAAATGGCAGCCAACTTTTTTGGTCCTCTATTCCCTGCCCCCAGTCTTCGGTTAAAGCTGCACGTGTTTGGTCAAGATTTGTGGAAGTGGAGGGAGGGGACACATGCAACAGGACACACGCAGCAGTGAGTGGGAGGAGGGGTTACAGAAACACACACACACACACGAAAGGGAGACGAAAGAGCTTGAAACAAAAAAAACAAAAGTGAAAAGGTGAGAACATGGATAAAAAGAAAACACAGTGAAATATGGACTCATTTCAACTTTATTGATAGTTCAAAGGCAGAGTGTAGACTGCAAGGTTAAAATAGCCCATCAATCAGGCTCCATAAAAAATCCGCACAACCCATCTGTACAATTTGAAGAGAAGTTTCTAGTGTGTGCCCGCATCTGTCGCTTTTGCAATATCACAACTTCCAAGATGTGCAACCCAGAACTCCTTGAGACACTTTATGCAAAAAGCTATCCATTCCATCAAGCCATCAACGACCATCACAAAGGTAAATAAAACAACTTTATGATACAGTACAGTTTATTTCTTTAATTACAATACCATAGCACATTTATTATATATAAAATAAGGTATATTGTGTGTTGTTTTAAGGCTTATTTAGTTGACAATTATGTTTTATATTGACCTGGGAACGGATTATTCTCATTTTAATGGTTTCCTATGGGAAATTAATGTTTGGAATTCACACTTTCTGGGAACCGATTAAGTTAGTAAGCCGAGGTCTCACTGTACTTAGCTAGCAACCCACGAGCCACAAACGGTATCTTTTCAGATATTTTTAAAGTACGTTATTCTAATTTTTTTGGACCAGGTACCAACCTACTGAGTGGTGGTGTGGAGTCTGTGCTCGTCCAGTGGTTATACGGTCAGGAGAGCAAACGGGATTTTCTTCCCCGACTCGGAGCCGCAATCACACATGTTACTGTTTCGCCTGATGGCGCGCTGTTCTGCACCTCGCACGTGGATAACAGTAAGATAGATTTTGTCCTTCGTAACTTTTGGCTTTACTCAAAGCTCCTGGTGTGTTTGCAGGTCAAATGGGCCTGGTTAAAAGTCTCTCAGAAATATATTTCATAAAATCTTTTCAAAAACTGTTATCTTTGCCTTACTTTCTTAAGGCGCAAATTATTAGCAAAAATCCAAATATATTGCAATTATATTGATTACATTTTCACTATTGTGACTTGCTGATACTTTGCATTTCAAAAACAACAAAATTGTTGTATCTCTAAAAGTCAAGGCAGTTGTCTAGTTTGAATGCAGATTCTGAAAACATGACTATCGTGGGCATCAACATTTCTTCAATCCATCGTTTATTTTTTTTTTACACAGAATATTTTTATTTAGCTAGCTAGATAGCTAGGTAGATGGCTCGCTAGGTAGCTAGCTAGGTAGATGGCTCGCTAGGTGGCTAGCTAGCTAGATGGCTCACTACGTAGCTAGCTAGCTAGCTAGATGGCTCGCTTGGTAGCTAGCAAGCTAGCTAGATGCCTCGCTTGGTAGCTAGCTAGCGAGCTAGCTAGATGGCTTCATAGGTAGCTAGATGGCTCGCTAGGTAGCTAGCTAGATGGCTTGCTAGGTAGCTAACTAATGAGAAAGCTAAATAGCTTGCTTCCTCGCTAGCTAGTTATAGGGACACGCTACTGTGTCTCGAGTTTCAGTGCACATTATTTTTCAGTATTTATTTATTTTTAATATCTGCAGATTCTAAAACATGACTCGTGGGCATCAACATTTCTTCAATCCATCATTATTTTTTTATGTAGATTATTTTTATTTTGCTAGCTCGCGAGCTAGGTTGATGGCTCGCTAGGTAGCTAGCTCATGAGCTAGCTAGATTGCTCGCTAGATAGCTAACGAACTAGCTAGATGGCTCGCTAGGTAGCGTGCGAGCAAATTAGATCGCTCCCTATGTAGCTAGCCAGCTAGGTGGTTTACTAGTTAGATAGCTAGCTAGCTGGCTCGCTAGATAACTAATTAGCGAGCTAGCTATATAGCTTACTAGCTATCTAGATAGCTCGCTAGATAGCTTCTACTAACTAAAAAGTTGCCAAATATGTTCTGGAGTGAGTTTAAGTGGACATTATTTTTCAGATTTATTTTTACATTTTTTTCAAGATCTGTGTGTAATCCTTGCGGATTAACAATCAACAAACATTAAATAATGTGTGGAAAAGACGGAACGCCGCCGTTAACACTGACCCTTTTGTAGAAATCACAATTATCGAGAGCTGCGTCAAAGTGTCTGCCGTCATTCAGGGCCTCGTCAAAGGTGAGTAACAAGAACAGAATTTGCTTTGGCCGCTTGCTCATGCGAACTGAGTTGTCGCGCCGAGTTTGACAACAGACTTCATTTCCCTGCGCAGGAGAAAGCCTCTCAACAGACTTGATGGTGGACCCCCGCACCAAAGCGCTTGTCCTGAATGGCAAGCCAGGCCACTTGCAGTTTTACTCCCTTCAAAGAGATAAACTGATTTTCAACGTAAGCGCTTTTTACATTTGCTCAATGTCTCCTTCCAAAATCTGTCATGATGTCGGACGTTTCTCCTTCCGTTTAGTTGGATATTGTGCAGCAAGAGTACATCCATGAACTGGGATTGCAGCAGTTAGAAGTGGTGAAGGCGGTTTTTGACGCCTCCGGGGACTGGCTGGCGACGGTTGAAGAGAGGAAACAGAATGAAACCGAGTTGGAGCTTCATTTGAAACTGTGGACGTTTGACCAAAAAACGCAAAGGTAAGCAATCTGCGTGCGGCTTTGGCCTCTGTTGCCTTTTGGGTCAAATACACTCTGCTGGTGGCAGCTTGTTTCCCAGGAACAACAATAACGTAGCTGGGTCAATATGACCCAGAAGTAACGAGGAAGTGAAAACTCTGGGACACGTTTGCACTCCAATGAACCGTTATCATTGTGTAGGTTGATTTAACTTAAACTTAACTTATTTGTTAAATCAAACAGAGTAAGAATAGTGATACCTCAGCTTACGAACGCTTTAGCTCACAAACTTTTCACTTTACGAACATTAAATTCGCGAGAATATAATTTTGGCATCCAAACTAGTTTCCGGCAGACGAACCAAACCACACAGCACCACGGAGGCTGGCGACTAGTTTTCCACACCCATTTTCTTTGAGTGCACTCAGTGCAGATGTGGTTTGTTATCGAGTGGAGTACTTTTGCTTTTATGGGACCGAAAAATACCCCACCACAGGCTCATGTTCAACTGAAGAGGACACAAAAGAAAATTACGGTCGAGCAGAAGAAGGAGATCATCTAAAACCACGAACGAGGTGTGCGTTTGTGTGACTTAGCGTCCCAGTACCAGTATGCTAAGTCGACTATTGTTACGTGTGGCTAAGGGTGTTTCTGTGTTGTCTAAGCAACAGTCTCAGGCAATAGAAGAGGTTGAAAAACATCTGTTGATTTGGATGAACGAAAATCAACTAGCAGGGGACATTGTGAGTGAGGGTATTATTGCCGAGAAAGCTTCACTCGGATATCATCAAGAGGCAACTACATCGACCATCACAAAGGTCAATAAAACGACTTTCTTACAGTTTATTTCTATCACTACAATACAATAGCACATTTATTATACATAAAATAAGGTATATTTTGTGTAGTTTTAAGGCATATTTTTAAGAAAATTATGTTTTATGGGGATCTGGGAACGGATTATTCTCATTTTTAATGGTTTCTTAAGGGGAAATAAATATTCGGCAGATTAACTTTTCGCCTTACACACACTTTCTGGGAACCAATTAAGTTCGTAAGATGATGTATCACTGTAGTTTGGAATTCAGAAAAAAACACGTAATTGTTTCCTTTGTGAGCTTGGGTCAATTTGACCCGACAGTGTCACAAGGGGGGGTGTCCGAAAGTTCATGAATTCCCTTGTCATATTCAGTTTTGTGCTGGACACAATCATCTCAGACCCCCACGATGGTGGAATTACGGCCATGTGCTTCGATCCCGTCGCTGCGGACCACTGCACCTCCACGCTGGTGTCTGCCAGTAAAGACGGACACTTTAAAGTCTGGCAGCAGACGGCGTCGCCCACCCAGGCGGAAGGTGAGATGGCTGCTCTATTGCATGCAAAAAAAAGAGAATGTTTTGGTGGGATTGGAATGAGGGGGTTTAACTTTGACACAAGACGAAAACATATTTGTGAAAATATTCAAAATTGGGTGAAAAAAACAGCATATATTTCCTTATTAATATTATTATTTTATTTATTTATTTATTTATGTTTTATCCCAGCTTTGTAGCTACGATTAGAATGGGTCAATTTGACGAGATGGGTTAAAACTATTGGAAATAATTGCAAAGCCTCTTGACAACACCTTTACCCTCTTGTTAGCGTTGGGTGAAATAAATATTCCTGGGTCAATATGACCCGTGACTTGTTTCATGAACACAGTGTCGTGACAGAAAAAAAAATCTCAAGACACATTGTTGTTGTCGTTTTTTTTTTTTTTTTTTTTTTCTTTCAAATATCAGAATCAGTCAATTTGACCCACCACATAACAATGGTTGACAAAAGCAAAACTTAAATGTTTGGTCTTCAATTTATGATAATCTGAAAAGTATTAATTAGTGCAAATGTGTTACATTTGATGAATTAATTATAATTAACTCATTCACTGCCAGACAATGTGCAAAAATATGTCCCCTCCAGTGCCAGGTTTTTGTCATTTTCACTTAAATTACAGGACCCAGAGAATATTGAGTTTTTGGACTACATCAACATTCAATTCAGCGTAAGAAACCTTAGAATCTGTTCTTTCATAAAAAAAGTGTTAATTCCTAAATTATATGGGTCTGGAGTTATCTGAGCTTGAAATGGGGGCAGCTATACAAAATACAATACTGTATATACATGTTGATTTATATAGCACATCTGAAGCTGTAACAAAGCGCTAACATGGACAAAAAGGCAAATGCTGCCTCCTCATTGAAGGGAAAAACATTGCCAGAGGTCTGATCGGAGCTTTATTGGCACCCCCACATCCTCACAAGAAAAAACAATTTTTGAAATGGCGCTCCAAGTCATACTTTTCAATTCCCGAATACATTTGAGAATGGCAGTGAATGAGTTAATCATAACAGTTTTCATGATCAATTCACATTAAATTACTGCATACTTGATGTAATCCATCGATGGTGATGTTCTCCCTCTTACTTTCTTCTCACCGACCGCTGTTAGACGAAGGTCCATCGTGGGCGTGCGATTTTGTGGGCTCTTACCGCAGCCTGGCGCCTCAGTCCTGTTGCTTCTCAGCTGACGGTTCTCTCCTCGCCGTCGGCTTCCGTGAGATTGTGACCTTGTGGAGCCCGGCCACTTGGGAGATCCTAACCACGCTCTCTCAGCCGCCGGGTGATATCAGGTCAGCTTAATTTTTTTAACTACTAATATTAGGTACAGTGATGCCTCAGCTTACAAACCTGGTTCCCAGAAAGTGTGTGTAAGGCGAAAAGTTTGTCTGCCAAACATTTATTTCCCATAATAAACAATTAAAAATAACAATAATGCGTTCATAGGTCCCCATAAAACATAATTTTATCCTAAATAAGCCTTAAAACGACACAAAATATACTTTATTTTATGTATAAAAAATGTGCTACTGTATTGTAATTAAAGAAATAAACTGTACTGTATAATAAAGTTATTTTATTTCCCTTTGTGATGGTAGTTGATGGCTTGATGGAATGGAGTGGGAGGAGGAGGGAGGGAGGTACTTTCTGTTTGGAAGGAGAGTCACCTTCCATAAACTACTGTCCACTGCTAGCTGCTTTTCATTAGTCCAAATCAACAGAAGTTTTTCAACCTCTTCTTTTGCCTGAGACCGTTGCTTAGACAACACAGAAACACCCTGAGCCACACATAGCAATGGTCGATTTGGCATACTGGTACTGGAATGCTAAGTCACACAAACCCACACCTCGTTCGTGTTTTTCGATGATCTTCTTCTGCTTGACCGTAATTTTCTCTCATGTCTTTTTAGGCTTAACACTAGCTTGTGGTGGGGTCTTTTTCGGTCCTATAATAGCAAAAGTACTCCACACGATAACAAACCACGTCTGCACTCAGAGAGAGAGAGGGGGTGTGGAAAGCTAGCCCGCCAGCCACCGTGGCGCTGTTCGACCGTGTGGTTTGGTGTTCATCCGCCGAAAACTAGTTTGTTTGTATGCCAAGATTATAATCTCGCGAATTTAATGTTTGTAAAGTGAAAAATTTGTGAGCTAAAGCGTTTGTAAGATGAGGTATCACTGTACATCATTTTGGTGGTTAGGTTGGTGGTTGAATAGTGAATCGCTAGCTTAACCGTGATTCGCTTGTGGGAATTGTGCCCTGGATTGTTGCTTTGTCAGCAGTTGTGTCACGGCAACCGAATGAGTTTTCGGGACATTGTATAAAGGTTCCTATTGTACCATTGTACCGATTCAGTCGACAAAATGTTCAAGGACTTTTCAAGGACCAAATGTTGCTCTAACCTTTTCCCGCTAATAAAGTTGAAGATCCACACTGCAAGCGTTGGCGTTTTCCAGGCGTTGCTGCCCACAAGGGCGTTTGTTGATGCCGAATTCCGGTGCAGCCCCACGAATAGACTTTCCTTGGCTTTGCACAAACGCCCGCCGCAAATATTTTCATCTGTAAAAGATCGCCTGTTGAGGAACAGATGATTTATTTTTTTTGAAAATTCGCCGCGGATACCATAAATCGTACCAGCCTACTTGTCTCACCTGGTTACAATTTCGCAGCATTGCGCCAACGTCACGTGGCGAGACCCGAGAATAGGAATGCTTTTACTGCAAAACCGAAACTGAAATTCTGACGGCCTCGTTTCTGTCCTAGTGATGCCCTTCATGACATAAAAAGATAAGTTTGATAAATTAGTGTTTATCGTCAGTTGTTTTTGTTTCCCATTGAGATAACACATCATCAAACCAGCAATCAAATCAACACAGGCATAATGAAACCAAAAATTGAAACACGGCGGCCTGGGAATGGATTATTCTCATTTTAATGTTTTTTTATGGGAAATAAATTTTCGGCAGACGAACTTTTCGCCTTCCATACACTTTCTGGGACCCATTTAAGTTCGTAAGCTGAGGTATCACTATATTTGAATCGGTGGCATTCAATCATTGATCTTTGCGGGTGTTCATGTTGCTAATCCTGTAAAATATGCGTGCAGCTAGCTCTGGAATTTATTGTCACATGAAAAAAAAACGAAAGGAACTTTTTTTTTTCAACCAGGAATCTTTGTTTTGGACGACTAAGCTGCTCGAAATATTTGCTGGGGACGACGGAGAAGAAGCTCCTATGCTGTTGGAATCTCCTCACTTGCTCACGTAAAGCTGCTCTTATCTCAAAATAAATGTGGCATACGTACTATTTGTAGCTCATGGCGTCTGTCTCTTGTCCTGTTTTTTTTTTTTTTTTTTTTTGTAGTGGAGTGGAGCACCTCCATGGACGTCAGCTTGCTGTTGTCTGACCCACTTTCTGAGAACATGGCGGCTTTCTGCTCTCTAAATGGATATACTGACTGTAAGTTTTTGTACTAGTGGAAGTGCACCTCTACCGCATTTGAGATTTGTTCAGCCTCCTATTCCGGGCCCGATAAGCGTCAAAAAGCCAAACGGACGACTTTTCTCATTCTGCTTCATCGTCCCGCGGTTCATCGTGAACAATACAATACATATATTGATTTATATAGCGCTTCAACAACAGCTGCTATTATAAACAGGAAATAAAGCAGTGACAAAAGATAGGAGAAAGCACAAGGGACTAAAACCAGGTCAATTCGAAACAACAAAATTCCCTGGAAAAAAAGAGTTGAATAGGTGGCGTTTATTATTTACTGTATTTTCTGGTGTATAAGGTGCACCGGAGCATAAGTGTATTTTCAAACTTTTTCCATGTATAAGACGCTCCAGACTACAAGGCGCAATTTCATTTAGTCAGTGGGTGCTCACAGTCGTTGCAAGACCTGATGTGGCTCAATATGACCTCATATATAAGGCGCACGGATCATCTTTTGAAGTAAATGAAGGCTTTTGGGTGCACCTTACACAACGGAAAGTACAGTACTTGACGGAAGATTTTTTTTGGAGCAGTTGGAAAAAGAAAAACATGGTCACTTATTTAAGTACCATATTTTCTGGTGTATAAGGCGCACCCCCAGTGAAGGATGTTTTTTCAAAAATTTTCCATATATAAGGTGCACCAGACTACAAGGCGCAACTCCAAATACAGGTAACATCCGACTTACGACCGGCTCGACTTACGACCACCCGTATTCACGACCATGACGTGCAGACCCTATTTTTGCAAATTTAATTCTATGCCTGGCACCGCAAGGCGCTAGCAGGCCGGCAACGCGTAGACAATTTTGGCCAGCCAGCCAGCATCTCACTCTTGCACAACAATCGACCGTGTGATGGCACCAGAGGGGGGAGTTTGCCAGTCATTTAGCCTACGTGTGTCTCTATTCAACATTTGAATGCATTTCGACTTACAACCGTTTGGTCGGAACGGAACTCAGTCGTAGGTCGGATGTTACCTGTATAATATATAAATACATATAAAACTTTGCCAAATATAAGGCACACCACATTATAAGGCGCTCCAGTAGCGGCTGGGGTTACCCATGACTTCTTCTACAGGGGGGGGGGGGGGGGGGGTGAGTTGGTGGGTGCCGACAACAGTGGTTTCCAGACCTGTTGTGGCTCAATATGACATTACATATAAGGTGCACCTCCGTATAAGGCGCAGGGTCATGTTTTGAAGGAAATGAAGGCTTTTGGGTGCACCGTATACACCGAAAAGGACAGTACTACAATGACTAATTATTTTTTGTTGTTGAACTTTATGTTGATTTTATTTTTATTTTATCATAAGGTGCTCCAGTAGAGGCTTTTATGGTTCAACTTGCTTCATTTTGTAAAAAAAAGTACTGTATTTTCCGTTTTATAAGGCACAGCGGAGTATAAGCCGCACCCCAACTGAATGGTATATTTTCAAATGTTTTTCCGGTGTATAAGGCGCACCGGACAATAAGGAATGAATGCAAAAAGTTTTCCAAATATATAAATGTGTCTACATATAAGGTTGGGGTTACACATGACTTCTTCTACAGGGTGGGAAATGGAGTCGGTGGGGGTTGACAGTGGTTTCCAGACCTGTTGTGGATCAATATGACTTCACATATAAGGCGCACCTGCGTGTAAGGCACAGGGTCACCTTTTCAAGAAAATCAAAGCTCTTGGGTGCGCCTTATACACGGGAAAATATAGTACTATGATGTCGGATTATTATATTTTTTTTGTTGAACTTTTTGTTGATTTTTTTTTGAGCAGTTAGAAAAAGAAAAACATGGTCACTTATTTAAGTACTGTACAATGAGACCTCAACTTACGAACTTAATTGGTTCCCAGACAGAGTGTGTAAGGCGAAAAGTGTGCATCTCAAAAAAAAATCCCATAGGAAACCATTAAAATGGGAATAATCCGTTCCCGGGTTTCCATAAAATATACTTTTCAACTAAATAAGCCTTAAAACTACACACAACATACCTTATTCTATGTATAATAAATGTGCTATTGTATTGTAATGAAAGAAATACACTGCATTGTGATGGTCATTTATGGCTTGGGAATTGTCAAAGGGAATTGCTGTTTGGAAAGAGAGGCGCATTACATGAGGACTGTAATTAAAGAAATAAACTGTGGTGTAAAATAAAGTTGTATTTACCTTTTTGATGGTCGTTGATGGCTTATGGAAGGAGAGTTACCTTCCATAAGGACTGTTGGTAACTTAACCTCTGGTGCTGTTCGGTCGTGTGCTTCCGCCGAAGATCACTCCGCCAGCCTTGGTGGGTGTGTATTATGAAAATAGTGCTTATTATAAGGTTTAATTTTCATAAATTTGACGTTTGTAAGACAAAAAGTTTGTAAGTTGAGGTCTCACTGTATTTTCCGGAGTATAAGGCCACCTCGATGAATGGTGTATTTTCAAACATTTTCCACATTTAAGGCACACCGGACTTTCAGGTGCACCTTCAAAAAAAAATTAAGTTTTCATAATACAGTAAAGTCTCGTTATATCGATATCGGTTATATCGATAGTACTGCTTATTACGATACTATTTCTATGATTTCTATTCAAGGAGAAAATTTACATGCCGCAGGATCGGATATATCGATAGTCCGGTTATATCGATATTTTTTCCTACTCCCGAGAATATCGATATAACGAGACTTTACTCTATAATGTATATAAATATTTTCCATATATAAGGCACACCACAATATAAGGCGCTTCAGGAGAGGCTGTGAGTACGCAATATTTCTTCTACTGGGGGGTGAGGGGAATCCTAGCTGCTGATAGTCATTGCGAGACCTATTATGGTTCAATATCACTTCACATATAAGGCGCAGGGTCAACATCGCCATTATATTCAGGGTAAAATGTGAGCATCGTTTCCAGTCAAACACACATAATCATTTCCTTCTTTCTTTCTTAGTGTTTCTGTTCAAGCCCTGCGAGCCGCGTCCGCTGTTTTGCCAAAAGGCCGTGTGTCCGGGGCCGGTCACCCGGGCTGTCTTCTCCCCGAGGGACGCCATGCAGGAAAGCTGCGACGAGAGTTGCCAGTGGCTCAACAGATCTCAGCTGTACTTCCTTAGCCCGAACATGGTGGGGAGGGCAAAACACCGTTTTTGAATCGTTTTCCGTGAGGTCGGAACTCACCCGGGATAATGACACGGGCTGTTCCTTTTGCAGGACCTCATGACGTTTATCACCCAGGCGGAAGAGAAGCAACTGATGGCTTCCAATAAACAGGTATGGCGTTTTAATAATAATCATAATAATACATTTCATTTATAGGCGCCTTTCAAAACTCTCAAGGTCACTCTAGTTACAGGATAATTTTTTTCTGTGAGTGAGCAGCGGCAGCCACACGCGCCAGCAGCATTCACTCAACCTGGAAGTACAGATAGAAAGCTAGCTAGCCAGCTGATAGATAGCTAATAGATGTCCAAAAGATAGCTAGCTAGATAGCTCTTTCTTTCTTTCTCTTGTTCTTCTGTTTATAATTGTATTTTATTTATTGTATTCTATTTGTGATTGTATTTTATTTATTGTAGTACCTATGCTTGTCTGTGACTGTAAAGTGTCCTTGAGAGCTTTAAAAGGGGATTAAAATGAAATGTATTATTATAGAATATAGATAGAAAGGCAGATAGCCAGCTAGTAGATAGCTAATAGATAGCCAACAGATAGGTAGCTAGATAGCTAGCCACCTAGATAGCTATATAAATAATAGAAAGCTAAATAGATAGAAAGCTAGCTAGCTAATAGATAGCTAATACATAGCCAACAGATAGATAGCAAAATAGATCGAAAGCTAGCTCGCCAGCAAGTAGATAGCTAATAGATTTTCTCAGAAAATATTCCTCAAAAGTCAACCAAATAAAAATCTTGTCAGGAAATTAGGACCGGCTGGTCGTGTAATTCTGACATCACAGGGTTTGATCAATGGTTTAAAATTATATTGTACATATTTTCCCCACGTTATAAAATGACCAAACAAAATGTAAGATGAAAACTTAGCATATAAGTATGAAAAATAAACCAAAAGAATACAAAAAAAATAAAATGGCAATGTGCTAACAAACTATCTACTATCTGGCTAGCTAGCTTTCTATCTATTTAGCTTTCTATTAGTTATATAGCTATCTACTGTAGGTGGCTATCTATTAGCTATCTACTAACTGGCGGCAATATCATTGAAAACATGGGTGTACCTTTGGCCTTGGATTTCTCAGCGATTTAAGTCGATGCAACAAAGGAGGAATTCTTTCAGTTTTGTTGTTTGGTTGGAACAAAAGCGTTCATGGGTCATTGTGACGAGATAAGTGTCAATTGAAACGAATTAAAATGCCGTCACTCCCTTCCAAAGTTTATAATTAAACACGTGTCATACTGACCCGTCAGCATTTATCTTTGTCTTTTCATCCATGTATTGATCGCGGCACTTCCTACCCTGGACTAGCTTGCCATTGACGACACTGTTGCCATGACGCCATTCCAACTGTTACTGGGCGCACATCGGCAAGAAGGAGGAACCGATCTCAACCAACCGGATCATCCCGACGCCTTAGCTAGAGCGCAGCTACCGCAGGGCTCCTCTGCCATGAAAGAGGTCGGTGTTTATAAAGAAGAATTCAAGATGGAGCACCCGTATTTTATTTGAATGTCTTTGCTTTCCAGCTTCTGCAGACCCCAGCCCACGTCCTCCCCGCCGCCACTTTCCTCTGCTCCATGTTTGTACAGTCACTCCTCATCTCAGTTGCTGACTCCAGGTCAGTGCACGCACTCCCAAACTCAAGTGATACTTGGACCAACAACTTTTTTTCCAGTGACAAATTACAGCTTGATTTATGAAAGAAAAATAAAAACACTACATCATGAATGATACGACTAGCGAGTAACTTTTTGTTGCCGCTAGCTAGTCGCTTGTAGTAGTTTACAATTAGCACTAGTTTGTGAACGTTGGACACATGGAGTCATTAGTTGATTTTGCTAGCTAGCAACTAGTTGGTGTTAACTCGCCACAATAATTGAATTTTAGCTTTAATTAGTGATTTTTTTTATGTTGGTCCTCTCATTTCATTTATTAGCACTAGCTAGATCCTGTAGAGCTATTAGCGCTAGCTCAATTAGCACTAATTTGTGTATGTTTCACGTTGGCCATATCGAGTAACTTCTTGATTCTGCTAGCTAGCAACAAGTTTGTGTTAACAAGCAACAATAATTGAATTTTAGCTTTAGTTAGTGAATGCTTTATGTTGGTCCTCTCGTGTCATTTGTTAGCGCCAGGGAGAACCTGGTAGGTGTTTGCGCTAGCTCAATTAGCATTAGTTTGTGAATGTTTTACGTTGGCCACATTTAGTAACTTGTTGATTCTGCTAGCAAGCAAGTAGTTTGTGTTAACTGACAATTATTGAATTTTAGCTTTTTTTATGTTGGCCCCCTTATGTCATTTGTTAGCACTAGCTAGAACCTGGTAGGTGTTAGCGCTAGCTCAATTATCACTAGTTTGTGAATGTTTTCCGTTGGCCCCCTCATGTCATTTGTTAGCACTAGCTAGACCCTGGTAGGTGTTAGCGCTAGCTCAATTATCACTAGTTTGTGAATGTTTTCCGTTAGTCACATTTAGTAACTTGTTGATTGTACTAGCAAGCAACTGGTTTGCCTTAACTAGCAAAAATAATTGATTTTTAGCTTTAGTTAGTGAAAGTTTTATGTTGGACTGCTCATGTAATTTATTCGAGCTACAACCTGGTAGGTGTTAGCGGTAGCTGCTAACTGGTTTCTAACAACAGTTATGAGCTGTTCGTCGTTATTATTACTACTTTTGCTTATTCCTACTTTGCTTTGTTTAATATTAGTATGAGCCAGTAATTTTGTGTAATGTGTAAAATTATTTTTAATGAGATTTTTATGTCATTTTAGTCATTCTTTCTTCTCCAAACAGATGTAAAAATATTAAAAACAATCCCAAACTTAGATTTTTTTGAAAAGAGGGAAGGGGTGAACTCGTGATTGTTTTCATTTGTTGATGTTCATATTTTGCACAAGCAGACAAAAAACTTCTGCAATTTTTCTCCAACGGTGTTGAAAAATAACCGAGTCACGCTGAATCCCTTTCCTTTGTTTTCATCGCCTTTAGTAAAACAAAACACACAGAGGAGGAAATGGAAAGTGAGAAAGAGGAAGAAGACTCCTCCGACGAGGAGGAAACGAGCGTTGTTCGTTCCAAGCGGACGTCGATGGAAATTAGCGAGGTGACCGAGCCCGCCGCGCCGGCGATGACCCGAGCGCAGGCCAGAGAACTGAGGCGAGTGAAAAAAATGGAACGCGGCTGGCTAAGTGGCCTCCTGGATTGCTGAGCAAAAAAACTGAAAGAACAAATTACGGAATTGCAATTTGTATTGGGTTATTTTACAATAAATATATCACAGGTTTGAATTCACCCCCAAAAAAGTTTGACCACAATACCTCCAGTTGGATGAAAATAATGGCATTCGGTGGACACGTTTACTGTATCATAATAATAATAATAATAATACATTTCATTTCCAAGCGCCTTTCAAAACTCTCAAGGTCACTTTACAATCACAGGATAATTTTTTTCTGTGGGTGAGCAGCGGCAGCCACACGCGCCAGCGTTCACTTAACCCGGAAGTAACTGAAATACAGTAAAGTCTCGTTATATCTATCGGTTATATTGATAATACTGCTTATTCATTTCCCGTGCACATTTCTAGTCTTCTTATGTATAATTCGTTCCGTTTAGTACGATTCATAGTTATTACGATAATCCGGTTACTACTCATCTGCCGACGGCCATTTTGCTATGTTTATATCGATACAAAAGATACTTAAGGTGAATCGATATTTGCTTAGGGATTACTAAACAGTACCACCATTATCGAAATCTGTATCGGTCGCGCTGTTGGTCACATGGTTTGGTCACGTGGCTGGTCACGTGACTGGTCACGTGGTAGAAAATGGCGTCTGCTACACTGCCAAGTCACGTGACCAGCTACCGTGCCTTGCGCAGTGTAGCAGACGCCATTTTCTACCAGCTTCCGTGTTTTGAACTGTCATACGCGAGCATAATAAAAAAGGCGTAGCAGAGCTTATATACAGTACTGTTGCTCAACACCAATTTAAACCATGGGGAAACGTAAGAATTGTGATCTCGGAACGAAGTACAAGGCAATAGTGGCTGTCGAGGAGAATCCAACAAGGAGCAAATCCTCCATCGCGAAAGACTTTGACGTGCCGCAGAAGACTTCATCAACGTAAGTAATGTAAACGTTGCAGTTTTTCTTTTCCATACATGTATTTCATTGTGTTGTATTCAGATATCTTTATCGCTTGCAACAATCACTGTTTTTCATGTTTGTACATGTTGGCGTTCGTGGTTTCGTGTGTATAGAACGTGAGGATTTTGCATTGGTTGCATTTTTGAAAGGAAATAGTCATTAAAAAAAGTGTAAAAACGTTTTTATTGTATGCATAAGTTTATTCGTCACTTCACTACTGTACAAAAAGCATGCTAGATACGCAATCCATGAACCCAATGATAAAATTACATGTCATATCAAAGATCCCCTATTTACGTATCCCCCCCCCCCCAGTTCGGCGCAGGACAGATATATCGATAGTACGGTTATATCGACATTTTTTCTGACTCCCGAGAATATCGATATAATGAGACTTTACTGTAGATAGAATGCGAGCTAGATAGCTAATAGATAGCCAGCCAGATAGCTAGCCAGATAGCTTGTCCGCAAATGGATAGATAGCAAGATAGCCTAGATAGGCAGCCAGCTAGCTTGACAGCTAATAGATAGCAAATAGATAGCTAACTAGGTAGCCAGTGAGATAGCCAGCAAGCTAGATAGCCAGCTAGTTAATTCCTAACTTATATGGGTATATAATAATACATTTAATTTCCAAGTGCCTTTCAGAACATCCAAGGACACGTTACAATTAATAGAACAATACACAGAACTATAAAACCATAAATAAATGATAAATAATAAAATAGCTGATTTAAACTAAACAGGTCATATGAGAAAATATCACATTGCAAAGTTAGTCGGCCATTTTAGTTTCAAGCAGACATGTCGCGTTAATCGGGGGCCTTAATCTTCGATGCTTCCGGGTAGAGTGAACGAACGGTGGCGCGAATGACGCCGCTGCTCACCCGCACAAAAAAATCCCATGACTGTAAAGTGTCCTTGAGTTTTGAGAGGCGCTTGGAAATTAAAGGTATTACAGTAAAGTCTCGTTATATCGATATTCAAGGGAGTCCGAAAAAATATCGATATAACCGGGACTATCGATATATCCGACCCTGTTTGCATGTAATTTTCTCCGTGCGTGCATAGAAATAGTATCGATATAACCGGGACTATCTATATATCCGATATCGATATAACGAGACTTTACTGTATTATTATTTTATTATTATTATTATTATTATTCCTGCTTGTATCCCAATATTCAGTCAATTTCTATCCTCTGTGTTCTTTGACACTTCGTTGGACAACACACTTTGGGATAGAACACGCCTCTTTCTATACTATTACTTAGTAATACAAAGGGTCAATGTCTATCGACAAGAATGCTAGATAAACACGGCAGATAAGTCCCTTCTTCAAGTTGGGCCTCTTCCTCCTTTTCAAATAATTTAGGGAGCTTGTCAGAACTCGTGATGTATGACCTTGCCACGTTTCGGTGCAGTGCAAAGACAGTTAAAACTTAATCGTCACGTCGCAAGTCTTCCCGGAATTGATATTGCGGCTGATTACTCCGCACCAAATAAAACCTTGCTCGGTCAGGTCAAAAGGTGAATGAGTCGACAGTACAGGTGTACTAAGTCCATCGTGGATTGATATAAAAGTGAGGAGAAAAAAAAAGATTTGTTCCGCAGAGCAAGTTCACAGTCATTTCACAGCGACAACTTGACCCACTTTCTAGCGCTTCACGGTGAAGCATACAAAATATTGATATTGATAAATCACTACATTAGTCATCTTTTAGATTATGTGGGAAACACTTTTTTTGGTTTATTTGTTAGAGACAATCACCAAGAGGGGAAACGAAAACTGCTGATGAAAGAGAAGTCTTATCTAACTATTGCTCCAAAACGTGATCTTGTGAAACTGCAAACTCTGTACTTTGGGATTTGTTAACGCAAGAAAAAATAATTTGCCACTGAAATCTTCATCTTTTTCCGTAGTTGCTTGGTCATGCAGAGAGACATTTTTTTAAATGCCTTTTCATGCTGTGTAATGGGGGTTCTGCTGGGGGTGGGGGACAGTTTTTATAGAAACGGTTTCCACAAAAATGGGTCAAAAGTAACTTAGATGTGTATAAAGCCTCCCGTGACTACCGTTTTTTAATATGGTTCAACTTGCTTCATTTTGTAAAACAAAAGTACTGTATTTTCCGGTGTATAAGGCACAGCGGAGTATCAGGCGCACATATGAATGGTGTATTTTCAAACTTTTTCTGGTGTATAAAGTGCACCGGACAATAAGGCGCACCTTCAATGAATGAAAAAAAAAAATCCAAACATATATATACATTGATAGCTCAGTTTATGAACTTAATTGGTTCCTAGAAGTGTGTGTTTAAAAGTGTGTCTTCCAAACATTAATTTCCCATAGGAAACCATTAAAAATGAGAATAATCTGTTTCCAGGTCCCCATAATTTTCCCTAAATAAGCCTTAAAACTACACAACATATACCTTATTTTATGTATAATAAATGTGCTATTGTATTGTAATTAAAGAGAGAAACTACTGTATAATCAAGTCGTTTTATTTACCTTTGTGGTGGTCCTTTATTTAGTTGTCTCTTGATATCAGAGTGAAGTTGCCGTGCTTTCTTGGCGATAATACCCTTACTCACACTGTCCACTGCTAGCTGCTTTTCGTTAATCCAAATCAACAGAAGTTTTTCAACCTCTTCTATTGCCCGAGACCGTTGCTTAGACAAGTCAGAAACACCCTTAGCCACACGTAGCAATGGTCGACTTAGCATACTGGTACTGGGATGCTAAGTCACAGAAACGCACACCTCGTTCGTCTTTTTCGATGATCTCCTTCTTCTGGTCGACTGTAATTTTGTTTTGTGTCCTCTTCGTCTTAACACTAGCCTGTGGTGGGGTCTTTTTCTGTCCCATAATAGCAAAGCTTCGTGAGCCAAAGCGCTCGTAAGCCCTTGGCTTACGAACTTTTCGATTTACGAACGTTACATTTATGAAAATTTTATCTTGGCATATGAACTTTTTTCGTACACGGAGCTGCCTCAATGAGTGATGTGTCGTTCGCGAACAAGCCCGTTCTTCTAACAACAAAATGGCAGCCGACTGTTTTTGTCCTCTATTCCCCGCCCCCAGTCTTCGGTTAAAGCCACGTGATTGGTCAAGAACGCAGCAGTGAGGGGGGGGGTAAACATTAAAGTCAAAGGCAGACGAGAGTTTCAACTTTGATAGTTCAAAGGCACAATGTAAACTGCAAGGTTAAAATATCCCATCAATCAGGCTCCACAAACAACACGCACAAGCCATCTGTACACTTGATGCAAAAAGCTATCATCCCAGCTAAACAGAACACAATTGATGAGGAACTAGATACAATGATAACAGAGAAAGCACCTACAAGGGATCATTCCTCAAGATGGTGAAAGAAGGTTACGTTCCTCATCAAGTTTTTAATGCTAATGAAACCGGCCACTCCATTCCATCAAGCCATCAACGAGCATCACAAAGGTAAATAAAACAACTTTAGTATACAGTACAGTTTTTTTCTTTAATTATAATACCATAGCACATTTCTTCTTCTTCTTTTCCTTTCGGCTTTTCCCCTCAGGGGTTGCCACAGCGAATCAATGTCCTCCATCTATCCTGGTTTAGTGCATCCTCTTCTCTCACACCAGCTACCTTCATGTCCTCTTTGACCAGATACATAAACCTCCTCTTCGGTCTTCCTCTTGGTCTCCTGCCTGGCAGTTCAAGACTCAGCATCCTTCTCCCGATATAGTCACTCTCTCTCCTCTGGACATGTCCAAACCATCTCAGTCTGGCCTCTCTTTCTCTCCAAAGCCTCGAATATGAGTTGTCCCTCTAATGTACTCATTCCTGATCCTATCCAACCTGGTCACTCCCAAAGAAAACCTCAACATCTTCAGCTCTGCTACCTCCAGCTCTGCTTCCTGTCTTTTCTTCAGTGGCACTGTCTCCAGTCCAAACATCATGGCTGGTCTGACCACGGTTTTATACACTTTTCCTTTCATCCTAGCTGAAACCCTTCTATCACACATCACACCTGACATTTTTCTCCAGCCGCTCCAGCCTGCCTGGACACGCTTCTTCACCTCTTTTCCACACTCTCCATTGCTCTGGTCAGTTGACCCCAAGTACTTAAAATCCTCCACCTTCTTTATCTCTTCTCCCTGTAGCATCACTCTTGCACTTGGATCCCTCTCATTCACACACATATATTCCGTCTTGCTGCGACTGATCTTCATTACTCTCCTTTCCAGGGCATATCTCCACATCTCTAGTTTCTCCGCCACCTGTTCCCCGTTCTCACTACAGATCACAATGTCATCTGCAAACATCACGGTCCAAGGAGATTCTTGTCTAACATCGTCTGTCAGCCTGTCCATCACCATAGCAAACAAGAAGGGCCTCAGAGCTGACCCCTGGTGGAGTTCTACCTCCACCTTGAATTCCTTAGTCATACCGACAGCACACCTCACAACTGTCTTACAGTCATGATACATGTCTTGCACCACTCTGACATACTTTTCCGTCACTCCAGACTTCCTCATGCAATGCCACAGTTCTTCTCTGGGCACCCTGTCGTACGCTTTCTCCAGATCTACAAAGACACAATGCAATTCCTTCTGACCTTCTCTGTACTTCTCTACCAGCATTCTTAAAGCAAACACTGCATCTGTCGTACTCTTTTTTTTTTTTTTTGGCATGAAGCCATACTGCTGCTCACAAATGTTCACTTCTGCTCTTAGTCTCGCTTCAACTACTCTTTCCCAGAGTTTCATTGTATGGCTCATCAACTTTATTCCTCTGTAATTAGTACAACTCTGCACATCTCCGTTGTTCTTAAAAATGGGCACGAGTACACTTCGTCTCCATTCTTCAGGCATCTGTTCACCATCTAAGATCTTGTTGAGTAAGCCAGTCAAGAACACCACCGCCACCTCTCCAAGACACTTCCATACCTCGATTGGTAACTCATCAGGCCCGAGTGCCTTCCCCCCCTTCATCCTCTTCAGCGCCCTCCTCACTTCATCCTTGCTAATGCTTGCTACGTCTTGGTCCACAACAGTCACGTCTTATACTCTTTATTCCTTCTCATTTTCCTCATTCATTAATTCTTCAAAGTACTCTTTCCATCTTGCCATCACACTACTGGCACCTGTTAATACATTGCCACCTGCTGCAGGTCCTTACCATCTTTGACTCTCTGTCTCGCCAGCCTGTAAAGATCAGTCTCACCTTCCTTGCTGTCAAGCCGAGCATACAAGTCATCATAGGCCTCTTGTTTGGCCTTTGCCACCTTTACTTTAACCATGCGCTGCATCTCCTTGTACTGCTGTCTACTATCGTCCATCCTCTCAGTGTCCCACTTCTTCTTTGCTAACCTCTTTCTCTGTATACACTCCTGCACCTCCCCATTCCACCACCAAGTCTCCTTATCTACCTTTCTCCCACTCGATACACCAAGTACTTTCCGACCCGTGTCTCTGATTATGTTCGCACCATAGCACATTTATTATACATAAAATATGATATATTTTGTTTAGTTTTAAGGCTTAGAAAATTAGAAAGTAGAAAAATATGTTTAATGGGGACCTAGGAACGGATGATTCTCATTTTAATGTTTTCCAATGGAAATTAATTTTTGAGATACACACTTTTCGCCTTACACACTCTGTCTGGGAACCAATTAAGTTCATAAGCCAAGGTATCACTGTAGTTAGAAAAAGAAAAACATGGTCACTTATTTAAGTACTGTATTTCCTAGTGTATAAGGCGCACCCCCAATGAATGGTGTATTTTCAAACGTTTTCCACATATAATGCATACTGAACTATAAGGCGCACCTTCAATGAATTAAAAAAAGTTGTTATAATATGTAAATATATATATAATTTTTCCAAATATGAAGAAAATCAAGGCTTTGGTGTGTGCCTTATACACCGGAAAATATGGTCATTAAAATCACCATGAACAATTGTTCTTGTGTTTTAATGCTAAGTCACAACGTCTTTCTTTAACGAACGAGGCTTAATCGAACGCCAGTGTACGTTCTAAAGTGCATTACCTACACTCGTGTGGTTAATGATTAAATATATTGGATCAACGTTTTCAAGACGCCAATAACCGTGACGTATTTTCAGACATGACAGGTGGTGGCAATCTTTACACCGTTTTTTTGAACACGGCGACATGAGTCAAAGAGGTCTGCGAATGGAAGCTCTTTGTCTTCAATTAGTCATGTTCGGCAGCGTACGTGACTGAAGAATTATCTGAACGCTTATCTTGATGCTCCCGATGCTTACTTTACGATTGAAGATAGTCAATTGTAACAATAAATAACAAACTGGATCTTAATGGGGTCATATTTCTCGGAGTTTACTGTCGTTATTATATATCATAAAGTACAGTACTGTACTTGTCTCTTGTTATGCAATCTGTGAAGTAAAAATCCAAAATAAATTGGTGCCATTGATCCGCAGAAAAATATACTAAAAAAACGATTCTGACTATGAACCAAAAATAGCCGACTTCCTGTTCAAATTCAGACGTTGTTCCGTAAGCATTTTTTGTGCCTTCTGTAGCAACAAACATGTCCAACAAATTCCGCAAAATTGGTAAAACTACTGACCTGGTCATTTTAATGACCCTGTGTTAAAAATGTGGTCTAATAAATAACATCTAGTTCCAATCTAACTGTCATACTGTTTGGGGAACTGATCACGCTAGTGCAGTAGCAGGATTTTTTACCCATCCTTGACAACGTATATGCGTCCTCTTATGATCAACGCGTCCAACCAATTTTATGCTAAATTCTATCCAGGTCATATTTTAACTTTTTTCACTTTTTGTAACTTTCTAGCTGCATGAAATGCAGTCATGTGAACGAGTGTCATCAAAATCCAATCCCCCCCTTCCAGACAGAAACCTTTAAGCCACTCAGAAGTCTTTTCACCAAGAACAAAAGGGATTCTGTGGCGAGAGGAATGTGCAAGCCAGACCATTCAGCCAAGAATCCCAACCACACAAATCATGTACAGTGATACCTCATCTTACGAATTAATTGGTTCCCAGAATGTGTTAGGCGAAAAGTGTCTTCCAAACATTAATGTCCAATAGGAAACCATTAAAAATTAGAATAATCCATTTCCAGGTCCCCATAAAACATAATTTTCTTATAAATATGCCTTAAAACTACACAGAATATACCTTATTTTATGTACACTAAACGCTCGTTTATTGCGGGAGATGCGTTCCAAAAATAGCCCGCGATAGGTGAAATTCGCAAAGTACAATGTAGTCAGCTTTGTTTTTACAATGCAAAACTATACATATTGCAGAATCAAACAAAAATAAAACCTCTTTTTTAATAGTTTAAAGAACAGTGTTGTAAAACAATATTTTGCTGCTGCGCCTATTCGTCCTGACTCCGCTGCGCCGTTGCGTCTTTTTCTACTGAAGGAGTCTTTCTCCGAGAGAAGAACATTGTTATCGGTAGTTGTTGGCACTCTTTTTTTTTTTTAGCAAGATTTTTATAGACCGACATGGCCTAATTTCGAGAAGCAGAATGCTCCATGAGCTGTTCAAAGCCAGTGTGTTTGATTTTATTCTGCTTTGTTTGCAGTGTTGTTTCTTTTATTTTGTTTGTTTGCACATTTGCATGCCATTAATCAAAAAATATGTATTTTTTTTTCTCCCCTGAAAAAAAATCCACGATGCACTGAAGCCGCGATGAAGTGAACCGTGAAGTAGTGAGGGATCACTATATAATAAATGTGCTATTGGATTGTAATTAAAGAAATAAACTGTACTGTATAATCAAGTCGTTTTATTTACCTTTGTGATGGTCGTTGATGTAGTTGCCTCTTGATGATATCCGAGTGAAGTTGCCGTGCTCTCTCGACGATAATACCCTCACACACACGGGCCCCCGCTAGCTGCTTTTCGTGAATCCTAATCAACAGAAGTTTTTCAACCTCTTCTATTGTCTGAGATTGTTTCTTAGACAACACAGAAACACCCTTAGCCACACGTCGCAATGCTCGACTTAGCGTACTGCTATTGGGACGCGAAGTCACACAAACGCACACCTCGTTCGTGTTTATGACCATCTTCTGCTTGACCGTAATTTTCTTTTGTGTCCTCTTTGGCTTAACAGTGACTGAAAAATGACCTTGAGAGTTTTGAAAGGCGCTTATAAATTAAATGTATTATTATAACACTAGCCTGTGGTGGGGTCTTTTTCAGTCCCATAATAGCAAAAGTACTCCACTCGATAACAAACCATGTCTGCACTCAAAGAAAACTAGTCCGCCAGCCACCGTGGCGCTGTGTGGTTTGGTTCATCCGCCGAAAACGTGTTTGTTAGGCAAGACTATATGCTTGCAAATTTAATGTTTGTAAGGTGAAAAGTTTGTTCGCTAAAGGGTTCATAAGACGAGGTATCGCTGTACTATAAAATACACAACACATCCAATAGAACTGAAGGTCCTTTATTTTTGATAACTCTTCCATTACAAAGTGTTCACCTCAATTCATGGAGTGAAAAAAAATAACAAAAACAACCAATTATTCTGATTCGATGAAACACGTCACATTTACAGCATTCGATTCATGCATATAAGTGAGATCAAAATAAACAATTTGACAACACGGTGACTACACAAACATTTCAAACCCACAATGACATTTTTTAAACTATTTTTTCCCGACTGGATATGCAGATTCCGACTTGACATTAAGCGTTATCGACACAGAAAATATCTTGATGGCCTTTTGTAATGATCGAGAAGAATCAAATTCGAGTAAGGAAATGGAAAACTGAGTTTAAGGCAAGTGTGGACACTCCCTACAAAAATGGCCTTGCATCTGTTGTCACACTCCCCCATAAAAACCACAGGTGACTAACCACTAGCCGTTGAGTAGCTGCTAAGGCCAATACGATGGACTCGGTCGATCACAAAGTGGTTATTTATTTGCCTTGCTGAGACGCGGTTGCCATTTCCCCAATCGGGCTGTTCAATGGCTATCCGTAAAATGGCACATGTGTTTTGAGGTACTCGCCTGTTCTAAAAAACAAAACAAAACTGCAGCTCCTGCATCTTTCAAGCCAAAATTGGCGGGAGCCAAGCCAAACATGGCCTACATTCAGACCTCCCACCTCACAGGCACTGTGACCGAACATAGTTCTGCACATTTTATTTTTTTTCAGCTGCGCCGCAAGCACGTGGGTTTGTGCGCACACACAAAGAAATGTCCGATCAGAAATTCGGTCCAATGACTGAGGTCATTCATGTAAAGTGCTGGCATAAGAAAAATCACGGATGGGCGAATGGGGGAAAAAAAGAATCAAAAGTCCACCGAGAACAACTACAATGTATCACAAACAGGAAGTGGATTCGAAGAACAAGTAAACAGAAATGACAATTCTAGTAGCTTTAGTTAAACATTTCCACTATGTTTTTGTTGTTAGCCGGTGCAAAAGTTAACTGTTTGGAATGCTTCCCTCTCCATTTCACACCATGTGCATGAACCTGGACTTTGGTAACTGAGAGCTACTGACGCAGCTGGGTGGGTATTATAATATTGCTGACACCCTTTTCCTGAATAAATATCATTATTTGCATAACCCTTTTATCACTTGAGAAAAAAAAAGACTTGCGATCCAGGTGTTGCTGTTTGGTTAACGTCATAAAAAAACATATAAACATAAACCCAACCCGTGTCAGCTGACAGAGGATGACAACTAAGACAGTTGAAGCACCAATGACATCACTGCAATGTTGAACGTGTTCACCCTCCTGTTAGATTTTGTTTTGGGGCCAATGCAACCGACTGTTTAAAAAAGAAAGACAATGATACCTCAGCTTACGAAGTTAATTGGTTCCCAGAAAGTGTGTGTAAGGCGAAAAGTTCATCTGCCAAACATTTATTTCCCATAAGAAACCATTAAAAATTAGAATAATCCATTCCCAGGTCCCCATAAAACATAATTTTCTACTAAATAAGCCTTAAACCTACACAAAATATACCTTATTTTATGTATAATAAATGTTATTGTATTGTAATTAAAGAAATAAACTGTACTGTATAATAAAGTGGTTTTATTGACCTTTGTGATGGTCGTTGATGTAGTTGCCTCTTGATGATACCCGAGTGAAATTGCCATGCTTTCTCAGCGATAATACCCTCACTCACAATGTCCCCTGCTAGCTCCTTTTTGTTAATCCAAATCAACAGAAGTTTTTCAACCTCTTCTATTGCCGTTGCTTAGACAACATGGAAACACCCTTAGACACACGTAGCAATGGTCGACTTAGCATATTGGTATTAGGACGCCAAGGCATACAAACGTACACCTCGTTTGTGTTTCTCGATGTTATCCTTCTGCTCGACCATAATTTCTTTTGTGTCCTCTTCGGCTGAACACTAGCCTGTGGTGGGGTCTTTTTCGGTCCCATAATAGCAGAAGTATCCATTCGATAACAAATCACATCTGCCCTCAAAGAAAGAGGTGAAGAAAACTAGTCCGCCAGCCACCGTGGCGCTGTTCGACCGTGTGGTTTGGTGTTCATCCGCCGAAAAGTAGTCCACCAGCCACCGTGGCGCTGTGTGGTTTGGTTCGTTTGCCGAAAACTAGTTCGTATGCCAATATGATATTCTCGCAAATTTAATGTTCGGAAGGCGAAAAGTTCGTAAACTAAAGTGATCGTAAGCTGAGGTATCACTGTATTTTGATTTTTTTCTGTTTGAAAATTTCATTTGAATTTCCCTCTTCATTAAAAACATAAAAATCAGTAATTAATTACTTTTTATGGGTCAGGGTTATAAGACTTTCCACCACTGTTGTCAGTTCATTAAATGCTATTTTTTTACCTGAAACTAACTAGACCCCTCGCGCTATTTTGAAGGTCACATTGACCCATGCAAACCACGCTCCTCCCTAGACTCTCACCATCTTTGTTTTTTCTAAAACATGCAGCAAATTCCCATTGAGCCATTTGGTGGTGTATCCAAACCATAATAGAAGGGATAAGAGAAATGTCTGCTTTGCCTGAACTTCAACTTTGCATTGGTTTGCATTCGACTGGCTACATGTGAAGACGTTAGTCACGCTGAACTGGGCTGTGAGAGACACTTACTGCGTACGTATACCAGGCTAGATGGACATGCCTGTGCGAAAGGCAGTTAGACCACATTGGGAGTCGAGGGACTGTCCTCCGCCTGGACTTTTTGCTCCGGCGAGCAGCAGAGGAATAGACGGTGGCCGAGACTCTTGAAGGCGAAGTAAAAGTACATCACGTGGCCCGCCGCTACGAACGATACTGAGATAATGACCAGCAAGCCAAAGGCCTCCGGATTGGGCGCCAGGATCACCATGATGAAGTGCAGCAGGTCCAAGAGGTAATTCATGGAGTTCTGGACGCCATTGATCACCCCTCGCTCCGACTCGATTACGTTCTCCTGGATCAGCTGAGTCACCGTCAGGTCAAAGGACCACAAGCCTGGATGGCGGGAAAAGTGTGTTAAAGTCACATACCCGCTTGGGCTTTCAACTTATTTAAATGGAATCAATTCAGCTTTTGAACCTAGACAGAGTGAAACAAGATGAACTACTGTGACTCACCGACCCTCGCAGCAATGACGCCGGCGAACAGCAAGCTAACAGACATGTAGGACATCAGGGAGGGGAGATCTTCAGCCGGCGCAGTGGTGGCGGTCACATTCCCACCGGAAAGGACGTTCATGAGGTGCTCGGCCTCGGGTAGCGCCTTCTCCCCGGACAAGTGGGCGTAGAGGTCCTGGAAGGGTGAAATGCTGAGGTCCAAGGGGCTCCCGGGAGCGAAGACGGAGAAGACGCATAGCATGAGGCAAGAGATCTGCGCCACGCCAGAGATGAAGCCGGTCCGGATTAGGCCGCACTTCTTTCGGACCCAAGTGAAGGCGACCGTTCCGCAGATCCCTGACACGGCCGAGGCGCCCATCAAGAGGCTGAGGATGGAGCCGTTGAGGCCCTGCGTGTAGGCGTAGCCGGTCGTGATGCAGTCGAATCCCAGCACGGTCATGTAGAGGAAGGCCAGGGACATGCCGGCGAAGAAGATGCTCTGGTTGTAGTACGCCTCCCAGCCGGCCTTCAATGTCCGCAGGGGTTCGGTCACCTGGTAGCAGCAGCCTCGTTCTTTGGGGGCCTCGGTCTTGACTGCCGGTACGGTTGTGTTCATGAGGGGTTGAGACGACTCCTCTGGATTTTGGCTTGTCTCGGATTCTGCAAAACAGAACCGCGGATGATCATGGGCGAATGCGACTGCAAGTGGACCTTAATTCACCGCAGGATTCAATGGTCCCTGGTGTCTTTCAATGTGGAGTCAGAGTTGATTACATCATCACCAAAGTCACCAAAGACCAGCCGTGTTGCGGACCGAGTTGAGCTATCGACCTTGCCTCTCGCCCGAACCCATTGAGTTAGCGCCAGCGATGGCCGGGAGCCACAGTTTGGCTGACTCCGGTCAGTTAACAGTAACCAGACAAGTACTGGTAGTCACATGGACCTCTACTGAAGGAGCCTTTCTGAAAAGATGCATCTTCGAGCGAGGACAATGCAGAAGATGGATTGGAGACTAAATCCAGGGTCTGTGGAAGAGTCATGTCGTAGTTCTGACATTTCAAAGGGGACGCCGCTGTCTTGGGTTGTTGCAAGTTTTAGCTTGCCGCACGGGTTGGCTGGAGCCTCTCCCAACTCATTTTTATGTTGTCTTCAGTTCATCTCAACTGACTTTTGGTGAGAGGACAAATTATAGACAAACTAGTATCCAAACTGAGAACGAACAGGTGCCTACAAAGAAAGATGCCCCACACGATTGTACAACCGTTGCTGCCTAAACCGTTGTTGGTACTACATACCTTTCCCGAGGCTGAGTTGTTTGAGCTCCTGCTCGTGCTGCTCCTTCTGCCCGGCTTTGATCGCCAGAGCAGGCGTCTTCTGGTAGACCTTCCACAGCACAATGTACTCCAGGAACATGGACATCAGGTTCCAACCCGAGATGAAGCCGCAGCCGATGAAGTGTGAGCCGAAGGCCATGATCTGGCCCACCAGCATGGGGGCCAAGATGTTGGTCAGCTGATCGATAATCCGCACCGTCGCGTTCATATCTGGCGCGTGAGTGGAAAAGTTGATTGTAGCTGGTTGCGAGAGGCATTTTGATGACAAACGCGGGTTACGAGTCACCATATCAAAGGCGAAATTGGAGAACAAGTCCAAACAGAGGCTCAAAGTCCTACGCGGACGTGATAAAGGATCACGTCAAGTCCATATTTACGAGCGCAAACACTGACCTGCCAACTTGCTGCTGTCCTGGCCCGCTACCACCACCACCCAGTCCCGCTGGATGGTGATAGACATCGCCGTGCTGGCCAGGTTGGCTACGTTAGCAATGCTGATTACAAGGATGTAGCAGACGGTCTGGTAAAAGCAGAATAAAGCCCGTCTTACCATATTGTGGGAAGAGTTAAGTAGCCGTAGAGAAAAACAATATGGCAGTGTACGGAGAAGAGCATTGTCAAGAACACTAGCACGTGTGAACGATAAAAAAGTCCAAGCATATGAGAAATTAGAAGTGAATACTTTAATTACAGCAGTACCTTAAGATAAGGACTTCATTTGTCTCCAGTTGGTCCATAATGCTGCTGCTCACCCATTGACTGCTAGTCGTAAGAGGGAGCATATCACTTCTATTCTGTCTCCTGATACTTTTTAAGACCCAATTTGTTTTCCAATCTTCCTCTATGGGCCAAACCTGATTTGAAGTACCAAAAATTAAGTGGAGGCAAGGAGGGGACAGAGTCTTTTCTGTTGCTGTTGCTAATATATCCCGGACCGTTCGGCAAACCCCCCTCGCGGTCCATCTGAGTCCGTGTGAGACTTGATTTGTAGCTGTACTTTTTTTTGCTTTCTCCTGTCTTTGTTCTGAATTTACTGTTGGTTTAATGGCGCTGGTTGTTTTCAAGTGCTGTAGGAATCCGGGTGAATTCAGCTACTTTATCGTCATTAATTAAATACGTCTATTACAGACTGAGCAAGGATTCATTCAATTGTAACTTATTGTGTTAGAATATATCAAGTCTGTTCTCGTGGAAAGGAAATTCCACTTAATGCCCCAAAAGTGCTTAGTTCGTTAACAGCAATTCATATTTGAAGACTTGCAAGATTATGAGGTTGTAGGGCGTGCGCTGGATTTGTTGTTTTTGTGACGGCAAGCGCCTAGCGCAGCTGTTGCCTCTGTCTGGTCAGAATAGTAACAACAAAAAATGCATCAACAGGCCTGGCCACATTTCCCCCTGTGTCATATGACCTGGCTTGGAAGAACTCGTTGACTTGCATGGCCCTTCGGTCAGGACCCCTCACCGCCCGCCCCCCACCCCCGCAGAGTCGTTAAACAAGTGTAAACACGCTTCTGGAACTAGCGAGCCTCTTGTTTGGTTTCTGCCTTTGTCAGAGCCTGATTCCAAAAACAATTTGGCTGTACGGTTTACAATGATTGAGAATTCGGATTCAAATCTGATGGCAACTTTTCTAAGGGATCAAAAATAATACAGACATGAAAGTCCACATCAGTTAGCAAGCAGCTAGCGGTGGGTCAGGTTGTTGTACTTGAAGTGAAAGCTCAAACAAAAGCTTCCAAAGAGATCACGTAAGCAGAAATTGAGCGTCCTACCAGCATCCATCCGTCGTAGACCTCAGTGAGCTGTTCTTTGAATCGGAATACCACCATTAGGATAACACCGCACGCCATGACGCAACTGTTCTGGATGATCAAAGACGTTTGGGCCACTGTAGGGGTACCAAAAAAAATGGTTGTTAGGGACAAATGTGACCAAATATAATAGTCAGTCAGGCTAGGTTCATAACCTCCGACTCCAACAATGATGTCTGACTGCCTCTTGGAGTGCGATTCAGACTGTACAATTTTATATGTACAGCCAAACCTGGGTTTTCGAACGTCTGGGTTCTCAGCCAATTTGGTTTTCGACCAAAAATTTCAGGTTTTTCATGGTCCACTATAGGGTCCACTCAAACTGAGTGGACCCTGTACAGTGGCACCTCAGTTTACGAACGCTTTAGCTAACGAACCTTTCGCCTTATGAATGTTAAATTTGCAAGAATATAATCTAGGCATACAAACTGTTTTTCGGGAAACACACGAAGCGCCACAATGAGTGATGTGTCATTTGCGAACGAGCCGGTTCTTTGAGCTCCTAACAAGGAACTGAAAATGGCAGCCGGCTTTTTTTTCCTCTATTCCCTGCCCCCAGTCTTCGGGTAAAGCCGCACGTGATTGGTCAAGATCTGTGGTAGAGGATGGAGGGGACACACGCAGCAGTGAGCAGGGGGGGTACAAAAACACACACACACGAAAGGAAGACGACAGAGCTTGAAACAAAAAAAACAAGTGAAAAGGTGAGAACATGGATAGAAAACAGTGAAATTTGGACTCGTTTTGACTATATTGATAGTTCAAGGCAGTGTGTAGACTGCAAGGTTAAAATATCCCATCAGGCTCCACAAATAATCTGCACAAGCCATCTGTATAATTTGAAGAGAACATACAAGCAAGGGAACCAGCTATTAATGAAGTTTCTAGTGTGTCTGCCTGCATCTGCTGCTGTTGCAATATCACAACTTCTAAAATGTACAACCGAGAGCTCCTTGAGACACTTTATGCAAAAAGCTATCCATTCCATCAAGCCATCAACGACCATCACAAAGGTAAATAAAATGACTTTATTATACAGTACAGTTTATTTATTTAAGTACAATACCATCGCGCATTTATTATACATAATAATGTATATTGTGTGTAGTTTTAAGGCTTATTTAGTTGAAAATTGTGCGGACCTGGGAACGGATTTTTCTCATTTTAATGGTTTCCTGTGGGAAATTAATGTTCGGATTACACACTTTATACCTTACACACACACTTTCTGGAAACCAATTAAGTTCGTAAGCCAAGGTGTCACTGTATGTTGATTACATTGATTATCATGGAAAATGTGTCAGATTTCCACAAAATCGGTTTACGAACAGGTTTCTGGAACGGATTATGGTCGAAAACCCAAGTTTGACAGGATACCGAACTGAAAGCATAACCGCATATTTTTGTAATCCGTCGCATATACACAATATTCCTCACCTTTGAGTCTAGGATTCCTGTCCACCCAGTCGCCAATGATGGCGCCGAGCAGCAGCACGGAGGCGGCCACCACCAGCCCGTACACGGCCGTGAGCAGCAAGCTGTTGCCGTACAACTCCACCAGGAACACGGCCACAGCAAAGTTCCACATTCGATCACCCTGAAATTGGAAAGCAAAACTTGTTTTCAAGGAGGGAGGAGCCTGTGGGTGGGAAATGTGACTTTTCAAGGCTTGGATACAAACGGATGAAGCTATGCAGTGACCCGTTGAGTGTGTGATGAAACGACAAAGTCACATTTTTTTGACTGTCAAGTTACGGTTTCCTCTCGGGGGCCGTTGTTAATTAGGGGAAGCCATTAGAACGGGGGTGTCAAACTAATTTCACATGGTGGGCCACATATGGCCTCGGTAGAAGTCAAGTGGGTCGGACCATTAAAACTAGACCCTACATGCTATAAATAACCAAAATATGTCTTTCATTAGTTTTGGTGTATTCTGCAATGGTATCCGTCAGGCTAATATTGGCAAAAGCGTGTCGCTTGTCGGGACATACAAGTTCAGCTGCTTTCAACATGCATCGTTTAAAAGTCATCGTCGGAATACGGCTTTGATGCTCATGCTATTTCGCTAGCAATTAGATAGCTGGCTTTTATAATAATAATAATGATAATAATAATAATAAATTTCATTTATAAGCGCCTTTCAAAACTTTCCAGGTCACTTTACAGTCACCGGATAAGTTTTTCTGTGGGTGAGCAGTGGCAGCGTTCACGCGCCAGCGTTCACTTAACCCGGAAGTAACTCAAATAGATAGAAAGCTAGTGAGCTAATGTAATATTGAGGATTAGGACTACATAAACATTCAACACAGCAATAAAAACATTAGACGCTCTTCTTTCATCAGAAAAAAAGAGTTAATAATGTTTCATTTCTAAGCGCCTTTCAAAACTCGCAAGGTCACTTTACAGTCACAGGATAAGTTTATCTGTGGGTGAGTAGCGGCAGCTGCACGCGCCAGCGTTCACGCAACCCGGCAGTAACTCAAATAGATAGAAAGTTAGCTAGCTAATAGATAGCTAATAATAATAATACATTGTAGTTATAAGCGCCTTTCAAAACTCTCAAGGACATAGCTAATAGATCGCTAGCCATGTAATAGCTAGCTAGCTTGATAGCAAATAGATATCAAATAGGTGGCTAGCTAGATAGCTTACTAGATAGCTATATACATAGCTATTTTAGTGCTGCTTTACTGGCTTCTCGGCTCTGGGTGAAAGTTGACTGCTGTTTCCTCAGACCCGCCAGCAATTCCTCGAACTTGTCTTTTCTCAGTTGTCCTTGCAAGCAGTCATATTTTTCGCTGTGATGAGTCTGACATTTTGGCTAATGAGGGTGTTGAAACCGCGATTGAAAAAAAAAAAACTTTGCTTCTACGTTGATCGAAACAGAACCCCTAGTGGACAATCCTTGAATTGCACATCATGAAAATATGATCGTATCCTCCGGGCCTGATCAAACCTTGGGGGCCGGTTCCGGGCCGCGGGCCGTACGTTTAACAAATTAATGAATGCAGAGGTCGCCGGTTCGCGTTCCGGTCTGGCCTCCCTGTGTGGAGTTTGCATGTTCTCCCGGGTGGGTTTTCTCCGGGTCCTCCGGTTTCCTCCCACACTCCAAAAACATGCATGGCAGGCAGATTGACCACTCCAAAAATTGTCCCTAGGGCCGTATAAATTGATGTGGCGGGCCACATTTGCTCCCCGGGGCCTTAACTTTGACACCTAGAGTGTTGCAATATGTAAACAGACAGAGATTTCGAGACGTAATTTTCTAATTATATAGCAAATCCTTGATGTGAACATTTCGTTACATAAATGAATATTAATATTATTATAGAATCTTATAACTAATAGTTATTCTCAGAATGGAATATTATTACATTGTTTAAATGCTATTTAAGCATTTTTAACAATGATGTTTTAACATTAATCATGACACAGGAAGGTGTGATTAAAACAAAAAACGAGAGCCTGCAGTCTATTGATTTTTAGCAAGACAATAGAGTGGTTGCTAAGTGATCTCTGGAAACCCGGAGAAAAAAAAATGTTTCAAAAGGCGCTTAGAAATAAAATGTATCATTATTATCATTCACATTTCCGCGAAATGATAATTATTTTTGTTGTTGTCAGTGAGACCTTTGTGCTGGTTTGTGAAATGTCGGTGTCGACAATCCAATTCTGCAATCTATTAACTGAGAGGCAGTTGTAATAAGCACTCCAAACCAAAATCCAACATTCCAAACAATTGAAAAATGGATTTACTCACCCAAGTGGACAGTGAATGTCCCAAATAGATGAGGAATTTTGCTGAAGTGAAGAAATGTTGAATGCGTTCTGCAAGGAAGGGCAGGGAAAAATATTACATGCGTGGATTTCTTTGCAATAAATAAATAAATAAACGGGGTGCAGGGGGAATCATACAATAACAACAATAGCGTCTTTTAGCACCTACCGCAGCAAGTCTTGTTGGCTCGGGAATTTTCCATGTTTAAAAATCAGTTGACAAGAAAAACTCAGAAACCTTTTTTCTTTTCCCCCCACTGGCGTTCCTGAGCTCGGCAACAATAAGACCACCGAGAAAAAAGCGACCCAAAAAAAGCAGGCGACGTCTCTTGCTCTCGTTTTCCTCCTCCCCAAACTTAGCTATCACTGTAGCTGAAGTCGGAGAGAAATGCCTCAATGAAGCGGCGAGCGACGGGGACAAAGTACTCGAAATCGGTTTGTGTTTTGGCGTTTTCTTCTCTCAAACGTCACTGTGCTGTGAGCGGCTCTCTGACGCTGATGCTGCAACTGCCGCTGTGTTTACGTCCAGATCGGATTTAATCCTCCAACCCACCCCCATCTTGACTCCGCCCCGTATCACGTGACACCCTCGAGAGTCGTGTGACGTTACCTTGACGCTGCTCCCCCCTATTGAAGTCAATAACCGGACTTATTCCTCTCATTTTGTTTCTAATGAAATAAACGGGACCTTCTGAAACTGGCCACTTCCGGTTTCAAATTGAAGTACTTTTTAGACACTAAGTTATTTTTATTGGTGTTTTGCATTTCACAAAAAATATCATACTGCGTGTTTTGGGTATTTTAGATGCTATAAAACGTTTTTCTGATGTCAGTTAGGGAACAAAAAAGTGACGTCGGTTGTCCTTTAAGGCTTAGAAAGTTATAAAGTAGAAAATTATGTTTTATGGGCACCTGAGAACGGATTATTCTCATTTTAATGGTTTCCTATGGGAAATTGGTTTTTGGGATACACACTTTTCACCTTACACATTCTGCGAACCAATTAAGTTCGTAAGCCAAGGTATCACTGTATTGGATCAAAACTCAATGCAAAAACTATCCATTTTATTTTATTATATAATTTAAGGAAATGAATTACCCAACTTTTTAGTAAAACACAATGAATTAAAAAATGTACCATACTAATGAACCAATATCCTTACAGATTTATCAACAATAAAATTACTTTGTTGTTTGTTTAGCCCTGCACCAGACTGAGCAGAATATTAAAGCAAACGACCTGGTTAAACTGCCCCCACCACATGAGCAAGCAAGTCGCCAGCGTGTCAGCAATTATCATGACTTGCATTGTGTCGCTGTCAAAAACACATTGACACACTCTTAAACCCAAAGTAAAGAAGGATTAAGTGCTCGTAGAGGGGGTAGGAAGATTATCAGCTAGCACCCGAGTGACCAAAACACTGCATACCTGACTTTTTTGTTTCCTCACATTTGGAACATCACAGGGCCACGACCTTGGCACGTGGATGGTAGCGAATAAACACAAAAAGGTCATTGCGCGTCTGCTTTTCATTTGCAAATTTCCGAGAAGCTCGATGGTAAACATTTTAACAGGTGTTTGGGATCGATACATCATATACAGTATATTACGCAAAGCTAATACAATTTTTACAAATTGCATGTCACTGCTTAAAGGACAACCAACGCCTCTGGACAAGTTGTGTCCATACGTTGTAAAATCACTTCAAATGACTTCTACTGAGTGTATTTTACAAAGATTCCATGGCATATAGATATATTGTACGTTTTATCACTCGCACCAAATATTCAGGAAGTCTTGTTTTCGAGTTGAAGACGATGCCTGAGGTGACGTCACGGAAGGAACGCCCCTGACCGAGAAAGCGTCACACAATGCATTTTGGGTACTTTGCTTGGTCTGAAAACTTCGTATTGATCTTAGTTGATGGCAAAAATAGAAGGAAAACACAAATAACGCGATGGTGAATCGTTGTGTGTTGCACCAAGAATACTATTTGATACTAGTTGACACAAATTCCCAGCAGACAAATCAGCCCATTTCCAACGGAGATTGGGAGCCATCTTGTGCATTTTCTGGGCGCTACATTGGAGTCCAGATGCCTCCAGATGAGACGGACTTCTTTAATCGATTGCAAACATTTATGCTTTCCTCTTCAGAACTATTTGAATCATATTCACAACTGGATGAGTAAGAAGAAAGCATCATTTGTTTAAAATTGCTTTCAATGTCTAATTCTCTCTGCTATTTTATTATTTATCATTTTACTTATGGTTTTATTGTTATGTGCTGTGTTCTATTGTTTTTATTGTAAAGTGTCCTTGGGTGTTTTGAAAGGCGCTTGAAAAAAAAAAAAAAAAAAAAAATGTATCTTCTCAGAATCTGAAGCCATTGCTTTGATTCTCGAGCAAGGCAAGACGTCCTGGTGTGACGTAACGAACAAGGGGGTGGGACCTTCTGAAACTGAAACTTTCTGAGGTCATTTTGAAGTAGTTTTTGGACACTTTAAGTCATTTTTTATTGGTGTTTTGTATTTGACTAAAATATCAGTTTTGGGTATTTTAAATGCTATAAAATGTTTTTCTGATGTCAGTTAGGGAACAAAAATTGTGTCGGTTGTCCTTTAAAAAGCTGAAATTGAATCGAAAGGGTGTAGAATTCATTGACATGGTAATTTGGTTCAAACAAGGTTCACGTTTGTCAAATGGTTGCAAATATTTGCTTGGGGAAAATGTGTAATAATCATGGTTATGGAAAGTAATTCCCAGGAAGATGGAACAGTTTGAATTGGAATAGTGTGGAAACAGTTGTGAAATGTGTATTTTTTTCTTGCCTTAAAATGCAGTTATCAATTTTGCTCATATGCTACCTCGCTAGCTATTTGCTATCTATTAGCTATCTGGTTAGATGGGTGGCTATCTTGCCAGCTATCTAGCTAGCTATCCATTAGCTGTCTGGATATCTGTCTGGCTATCTAGCTAGCTATCTATTAGCTATGTATTAGATAGCTAGATAGATAGCTTTCTATCTATTTGAGTTACTTCCGGGTTCAGAGAACGCTGGCACGTATGACTGCCGCGGCTCACCCGCAGGAAAACATCTAACAGTGACTGTTAAGTGACATTCAGTTTTAAGAGGCGCTTAAAAATGATATGTATTATTATTATTATTATTATTATTATTTGGCAATTTCTCGATGGAGGAGTCTGGATTCACCCCGATGTAACCGGTCTTCAGTATTTTTGATTTTATAATGTTTTTAACTGGTTGGAATTTGGAGAATGTGTATTGTTAGTCTGTTAAACCATTCACACATTTTGAAATTGGATTTTTTATACTAAGTCAAAAATTGAGGAACGAGGATAAATACCTAAATGAATTTGAGAATATGGTCGAAATGTAGAATAATGAACATCGCCTTGATCTGAGGAGTTTGGGAAAGGTTTCCAATGTGTCCTCAATGAGCAGGGCGATTTGGAATTTGAATAGGTTGACAAATATGGAAGTACGTATAGTACTGTCTACCATGTTGATAATTTGTATATGCTGCCCTCTTGTGGCCAAAAGAACAAAGGACCGTTTAATCTCACTTTTAAAAAATATATACGGGTAATTCTGTTCATTTTTCTTGATCCATATATGTTTATACATACTGTTTTGCACTATCTTTTTTAAATTAAAATTACGTGTAATATTATTATTACTTATTATTGTTGTTCTTGTTTAATAAATACGATTGTCAGTGTTCTTGTAGAAATACTATCATTATTACTAATACTGTAATAAGATCGCTATGCCCATTTCAAATTTGATTATCGTGGTTCTTGTAGAAATACTATCATTATCATTAATAATATCGATTTGCCCATTTCAAATACGGTTATCATTGTTCTTGTAGAAATACTATCATTATTATGAATAATAATATTGCTATTCCCATTTCAAGGTAAGATCGGGGCATTGTCATGAAATGGCGGATACTAGTTTGACTTTATTTGAATGTTATTGTGCCGATGACCATTGAATATTTTAGTAACTTCCGGGTTAAATCAACGCGGGCGCGCCTGGTTTCCGCTACTCACCCTCAGAAAAACTTATTCTGTCACGGTAAAGTGTCCTTGAGCGTTTTGAAAGTTGCTTGTAATGAATTATTATTATTATTATTATTATTATTATTATTATTATTATTATTATTATTATTATTATTATTATTATTATTATTATTATTATTATTATTATTTTATAGTAGATTGGGGAGGAAGGAAGATTATAATGATTACGGTATCTTGCGTGAAAATATCGAGCATTTCCGTAATCTATCAAAATGATCACTGGTTTGCTGCTGCCGTGAGGGATTGTTTATAATTATTTATCTCTTTTGATTTCGTAAAAGAATGGTTATGGGAAACCTTTGTCGATAATAATAATGCTAGTACGTACGTATTACCTTTTTAGACACTAAATCAATCCCTCCAAGCTCTCCGTCAAGTACCTCCGGGTCACCTTGCTGGAGTCAGGAAGTAAAATAAAGTTACGCGAAAACAAGAATCGGAAGAGGGTTCACCCTCCTCATCATGCCTGCTGCGGTGATTATGGAAGAAAACTTTGACAAAGTATTAGAGCAATGTGAAGCTCAAGAGCTCGAGGTATGTTACGAAAAACGTTCGAGTCTTTTAGCTTGGAACAGCATCTGAGCCGGTCTGGTGCTAACATACTAGAGCTAACGGCGGCCGTTATGGAGTAATAACACCTTATCGAGACACTCGCTGCATTTAACGGAATATATCGTTACTTTTGCCATTTTCGCATCTTGTGTGTGGTTCACCATCGCGTTGACGGGTGGCGCAGTTATGGTGGGCGGATCATTCCAATCGCTGTCATGGTTACCCAACGATGGTGTGGCTACTGATGAATAATCGTGATTAATCGATTCTGAATAATTGAGAGTACAATATTGATCAAAAATATTTTTGTCACACACCCCATTTGACTTCTATATTGTTGTTTTGTTCCAACAGGCACCAGGAGGCATTACGACCCCTCAAGTATATGCTCAACTACTGGCACTCTATTTATTACATAATGATATGTAAGTTACATGTATCATGTATTTAAAAAAAGCTGCAGTGTATTTGTTTATATACTTGTTCGTTGTACAGGAATAACGGCAGGTATCTTTGGAAGCGGATTCCCCAGGCAATAAAAGCGGTAAGAGCATTCTTTTCACCAGTGTAAACAAAAAAAAGTTCATTTAGTAGGAGAGTCTGTTGACACCATGTTTCTCACTTGAGCTATCTAGCTGGCTAGCTATCAAGCTGGCTACCTAGCTAGCTCTCTATTAGCTATCTATTTGCTATCTATTCGCTATCTAACTAGCTAGCTAGCTATTTATTATTCATCTATTAACTAGCTAGCTAACTTTCTATCTATTTGAGTTATTCTGGGTTGAGTGAACGCTGGTGCAGGTGGCTGCCGCCGCTCACCCGCAGAAAAACGGATCCTGTGACTGTAAAGTGACCTTGACAGTTTTGAAAGGCTGGCTACCTATCTATCTTTCTATTTGCTATCTATTTGCTAACTATTCGCTATCTAACTAGCTAGCTGGATACCTAGCTAGCTATCTATTTGCTATGTATTTGCTATCTATTCGCTATCTAACTAGGTTAGCTGGCTACCTAGGTAGCTATATATATGCTATCTATTTGCTATCTATTCGCCCTCTAGCTGGCTAGTTATCTATTAGCTAGCTAGCTAACTTTCTATCTGTTTGAGTTATCGCTGCCGCGTGTGGCTGCCGCTGCTCACCCGCATTAAAACTCATCCTGTGACTGTAAAGTGACCTTGAGAGTTTTGACAGGCGCTTAGAAGTGAAATGTATTCTTATTGTTATTGTTATTATTATTGTTGTGGCGAACATATCGCATTTTAAAAATATTTTTAATGATGCTAATTTATCACTGTTTTTGAACGATTGTTGTTGGGAAATATATCAAGTTGGATGTTCCTATTCTACATTTATTTATTTTTTTGCTCTCAAAACCAAGTCACTGTTTTTGCTTGTGGGTGAACTTCCAAACGTGACGATAATCAAAGTTGCTTATCCTGAATCGTACTCAGGCAAATCCTGAATTACCAGCAATCTGGACAGTCGGCCAGCACATTTGGCAACGAGATTTCCCTGGGATCTACACATCTATTGCGGCTTATCAGTGGTCCGAAAACATTCTCCCAGTCATGGAGGCCCTTCAAGGTATGTCTTGCGGCGTTGGTACTGGGACAATGTGTCCACATCACAATACAGTGATACCTCGGTTTACGAACCCCTTGGCTTATGAACTTTTCGGTTTACGAACGTTAAATCTATGAAAATTTTACCTTGGCAGACAAACTTTTTTCAGGATACACACGGAGCTGCCTCAATGAGTGGTGTCGTTAGCGAACAAGCCCGTTCTTGTAAAAACAAAATGGCAGCCGACTGTTTTTGTCCTCTATTACCCGCCCCCAGTCTTCGGTTAAAGCCATCTGATTGGTCAAGAACGCAGCAATGAGGGGGTGGGGGTTACAGACAGAGAGAGAGTGAAGCCATTCTTCAAAAAAGAAAATGGCATCCAACGTTTTTTTGTCCTCTATTCCCCGCCCCCAGTCGTCGGTTGAAGCCATGTGATTGGTCAAGAACGCAGCAGTGAGGGAGAGGTGGGTTTACAGAGAGTGAAGCCATTCTTGAAAAAAAGAAAATGGCAGCCGACGTTTTTTTTTGTCCTCTATTCCCCCGCCCCTAGTATTCGGTTAAAGCCATGTGATTGGTCAAGAACGCAGCAGTGACGGGAGGTGGTTTAAACATTAAAGAGACAGGCAAACGACAGAGGGAGAGTGACAAAATGGATAGAAAACAGTGACATTTGGACTTGTTTCAACTTTTGATAGTTCAAAGGCAGAGTAAAATTCCCATCAATCAGGCTCCACAAACAACCCGCACAAGCCATCAGTACACCTGATGCAAAAAGCTATCAACCCAGCTAAGCAGAACACAATTGATGAGGAACTAGGTCAAATTATCGCAGAGAAACAAGGGATCATTCCTCAAGATGGTGAAAGAAGAAGGTTACGTTCCTCATCAAGTGTTTAATGCTGAGGAAACCGGACACTGCATTCCAGCAAGCCATCAACGACCATCACAAAGGTAAATAAAACCACTTTATTATACTGTTCAGTTTATTTCTGTAATTATAATACCATAGCACATTTATTATACAGTAGAGTGTCATTATATCGAGATTCTCGGGAGTCTGAAAAAATATCGATATAACCGTACTATCGATATATCCGATCCTGCGTCGAACTTCATTAAAAGTGGGCAATAAATGGGGGATCTTTCATATGGCATGTAATTTTCCCCTTGAGTTTATGGATTGCTTATCCAGCATGCTTTTGTACTGTAGTGAAGTGAAAAATAAACAGATGCATTAAATAAAAACGTCATTTATTATTTTCATAAAAAATGGATGCTGAGCCTTGAACTGCTCGGCAGGAGACCGAAAGGAAGACCGAAGAGGAGGTTTATGGATGTTGTCAAAGAGGACATGAAGGTAGCTGGTGTGAGAGAAGAGGATGCACAAAACTGGGTTAGATGGAGGACATTGATTCGCTATGGCGACCCCTGAAGGGAAAAGCTGAAAGGAAAAGAAGAGAAGAAGATGTATTATTTTCATAACGCACTCACACACAATAGTGACTCTAAGTAGCACTCGACATTGTTCTATACACACACGAGGGAAACCACGAACGCCACCATATACATACTGTCTGAAAAACAGTGATTATTGCAAGCGATAAAGATATCTGAATACAACACTATTAAATACATGTATGGAAAACAAAAACTGCAACGTTTACATTACTTACATTGATAAAGTATTCTGCGGCACGTCGAACTCTCACGATGGAGCATTTGCTTCTTGTTGGATTGCCCTCCACAGCCACTATTGCCTTGTACTTCGTTCCGATATCACAATTCTTGTGTTTCCCCATGGTTGAAATTGGTGTTGAATAACTGTATATAAGAAGATTACAGTATGTTTCAGATGCTATTGCAGCAGTAATGAAAGAGCTCTGCGACACCGTTTTAATAGTGCTCGAGGATGACAGTGCAAGACGCGGAAGCTGGTCACGTGACCAACTGTGTGACCGATACAGATATCGCTAATGGTGGTACTGTATAGAAATCCCTAAGCAAATATCGATTCAGCTTAAAGGACAACCGACGTCTCTGGACAAGTTGTGTCCATAATTTGTAAAATCGCTTCAAATGACTACTACTGAGCGTATTTTAGAAAGATTCCACCGCATATAGCTATGTTTTACGTTTTAAGACTCGCGCTGAATATTCCGGGAGTCTTGTTTTTGAGTTGGTGATGAGTCCTCACCCTACGTCACTGAAGGAACACCCCTGACTGAGAAAGGACATACCTTGCATCACCTCAATGCATTTTGCGGTAATTTGTTTGGTCTGAAAACTTCGTGTTGATCCGTGTCGATGGCGAAATTAGAAGGTAAACACATAAATAACGCAATGGTTAATCGTTGTATGTTACACCGAGACAACTCTTTGATATTCGTTGAAAAAAATTCCAAGCTGAAAAACCAAACTACTGCATTTTCTGTGACACTACACATCAGTCTTGATCCATCAAAACGACCCAGAAATCCTTCTTTAATCGATTGCAAACATTTATACTTTCCTCTTCAGAACTACAGTAAAGTCTCGTTATATCGATATCGGTTATATCGATAGTACCGCTTATTACGATACTATTTTCATTTCCCTTGCACATTTCTAGTCTTTTTATGTATAATTAGTACCGTTTAGTACGATACCCGGTTATTACAATAATCCGGTTATTACGGTGCTCCTTTTCATCCCCCGCCAGCCATTTTTGTTGTTTATATCGATATATCCATGGCGCCATTGGTCAACTTGGTCACGTGTCTTGTTACGTGAGCCGCCATCGGTCGCGCCATTGGTCGACTTGGTCACGTGTCTTGGTTACGTGTCACACCATCAGTCGCGCCATTGGTCGATTTGGTCAGGTGACTTGGTTACATGCCCAGCACCCGTGTAGCAGAGCCATTTTTATTTTCAGACGCTAGCTCGTGTGTAGCAGACGAGATTGAAGTGTTTGTGTTAAAAGGTAAAAATGGGAAGCAGAAGAAGATTGATGACTTTTTTAAATTGTATACATAATACAGTAAGATGTAAGCGTTGCAGTTTCCCTGTTGTGTTATGTACATGCCCACTGTACTGTATATGAATGCAATCGTTTTTTGCAACAATGTTTCTTGTTTTGTCTGCTGAAGCGCGATGATTTTGAAAATTATTAACATTTCATACTGTGTATTAAAGGACAGCCAATGTCACTTTTTATTCAAATGCAAATAAAAATGACTTCACGCCAAGACGTCTTGCATTGCTTGTGAATCCAAACAATGGTTTCAGATTCGGATAATATGCTTTCTTGTTACACATCCAGTTATGAATATGTTTCAAATACACTGTAGTTCTGAAGATTAAAGCATACATGTTTACAATCATTAAAGAATTATATGTGCCATTTTGAGGCAACATTGGGGGAACATCTCTCACCCAAAAAAAAACGGAGCTAATGGCCAGCTCCGTTTCTTATATGGCGCTTGGCTGCCCTATTTTGGCGGCTTTTGTTTAATGCAGTTCGGCGCAGGATCGGATATATCAATAGTCCCGGTTATATCGATATTTTTTCGGACTCCCTTGAATATCGATATAACGAGACTTTACTGTATTTGAATCATATTCATAACTGGATGTGTCACAAGAAAGCATATTCTCTGAATCTGAAGCCATTGCTTTGATTTTAGAGCAAGGCAAGACGTCTTGGCGTGACGGCACGAACTGGGGGCGGGACTTTCTGAAAATGCCCAATTCGCAGCTCAAGTTTTTGCAGATTTTGGACACTTTAAGTCATTTTTATTGGTGTTTTGCATTTGACTAAAAATATCAGCTTGCGTGTTTTGGGTATTTTAGATGCTATAAAACGTTTTTCTGATGTCAGTTTGGAAACAAAAAAGTGATGTTGGTTGTCCTTTAAGCTGCTTCTGTACTCGATATAAGCAGAGCAAAATGGCCGACGGGAGATGAAAAAGGGCACCATAGTAACCGGATTATCGTAATAACCATGCATCGTACTAACCAGAACTAATTCTACATAAATAGACTAGAAATTTGCCGGGAAATAAAAATAGTAAAATCGTAATAAGCAGTACTATCAATATAACCGATATCGATATAACAAGACTTTACTGTACATAAAATAAGGTATATTTTGTGTGGTTTTAAGGCTTCGAAAATTAGAAAGTAGAAAATTGTGTTTTATGGGGACCTGGGAACGGATTATTCTCATTTTAATTGTTTCATATGGGAAATTAATTTTTGAGATACACATTTTTCGCCTTACACACTCTGTCTGGGAACCATTTAAGTTCGTAAGCCAGGGTATCACTGTATTGTTAAAAAAACTGATGTAATCTTGACCTTGTGCATGTTTTTCGCGACCATGTTGCAGCCATAAAATACAGAGTGAATTATTTTGGGGCAAAAAAAACAACAGAATTAAACAGTTTTTGTGTATTCAGATAAATGTTTTGGAACACGATTTGCAAATCACTTTGCAGTGTTTGAAACTCACGACAAAAAGTTTGCGGACACCGGGGCAGGCAAACTCTGAAAAGTTGCCTGCTCAGCCATAAAGTTGCCTACCCCATTTTCCAAAACTTGAAACACAATAAGACAACTAATCGCAAAAAAAAACATTGTTGCAGAGTATTAAGGATTTTAGGAAATTAAGGAAGTACTTACCACAAATGCTCCCTTGCTTAATTTATAGTAAATATCCCTTCCTGAAGATTTTGCTCCAGTTGTCATCATGGTGCACAATGCAATGTTTGCGCTATGTTGTCTGCTAAAAGCCACGTGGACTCCTTTCTAAGCGGCTTTCAAAACTCTCAAGTACACTTTTCCGTCACGGTATAGTCCGAAGCACGTAACGGGCTTCTGATTGGCTGCCGTGCCGTGTATGCAAATTGCCAAACGAACGTTCGTTTGGCAATTTGTACTTGAGTGTAAAGTGTACTTGAGAGTTTTGAAACGAGCTTAGAAAAAGGAGTCCACGTGGCTTGTAGCGGTTTGCTTGTAGCTTGTGCTTTATTGACTAAAACAAATGTTTGATTTGAAAAAAATATTTTTTTTTTCTTGAAGAAGTTGTCGGCCACCCGGGCCGAGATGTTTTGAAAGTTGTACGCCCGAGGTAAAAGTTGTACGCTCCAGGCTTCAGGGCAGACGTTATTTCAAACACTGCATTTTGTTCAATTTTTCTCAGATTTCTGTTTCACATCGTGTGAATTTGGCATGTGTTGATTGTATTCGCCAGCAGAGGGCGCCAATCGAACACTGCTTCAGGTCAGGTTATCATGGGAAATAAGAGTAAAAATTGTTTTAAATCCAATTTCATTTGATACAATGAAAAGCTATATATTTTTTCTTTTTTTAATATAAAAAATATTTTGCACTCACGTGATACCTTGATTTACGAACTTAATTGGTTCCCAGACAGAGTGTGTAAGGCAAAAAGTGTATATCCCAAAAATTAATTTCCCATAGGAAACCATTAAAATGAAAATAATCCGTTCCCAGGTCCCCATATAACATAGTTTTCTACTTTCTAATTTTCTAAACCTTGAAACTACACAAAATATACATTTTATGTAAAATAAATGTGCTATGGTATTATAATTAAAGAAATAAACTACTTTATAATAAAGTCGTTTTATTTACCTTTGAGATGGTCGTTGATGGCTTGATGGAATGGAGTGGCCAGTTTCATCAGCATCAAATACTTGATGAGGAACGTAACCTTTTTCTTTCACCATCTTGAGGAATGATCCTTTGTAGGTGCTTTCTTTGTGATAATTTTATCTAGTTCCTCATCAATTGTGTTCTGTTTAGCTCGGTTGATAGCTTTTTGCATTAAGTGTACAGATGGCTTGTGCGAGTTGTTTGTGGAGCCTGATTGATGGGATATTTTATCCTTGCAGTCTCCACTCTGCCTTTGAACTATCAAAATTGAAACTCTCACTGTCGTCTGCCTGTCTCTTTAATGTTTAACCCGCCCCACCCCCTCATCACTGCTGCGTTCTTGACCAATCACGTGGCTTTAACCAAAGACTGGGGGTGGGGAATAGGGGACAAAAACAGTCGGCTGACATTTTGTTGTTAGAAGAACGGGCTCGTTCGCGATTGACACATCACTCATTGAGGCAGCTCTGTGAAAAAAGTTCGTATGCCAAGGTAAAGTTTGTATGCCAAGGTGAAAATTTCATAACTGTAACGTTCGTAAACCAAAAAGTTCGTAAGCCAAGGGGTTCGTAAATTGAGGTATCACTGTACCTTGGGAACATTTTTGCATCATGTGACATGCACTTGTGCAAGAGTTTTAATAATAGTGTCTCCGTCATTTTTACGGGGTGGGGTGGGGGACGCCTCGTGTTGATGTTGCCAGTGGTGTTCAGAAGCTGACGTACTTTTTGTCACAAGACATTTTGTGAAACTTGCGGGAAGATAATAGCCGGTGAATGCCTTGACAGACGGGGAAAGCATAGGAGTTCAAACTTTAGAATATACTCAGAATTTGACTCTATCACTATCTATCACTATCACTATCACAAAAGTGACACAAACATTAGTTACGAATCAAATGTTATTGTGCTTCATGTTGACTGAACTTAAAAAAACTGCTATGTATTTTGTATTTTACAGCAACGGCCGCCAACCTTTCTTCCCCCCCCCCAAAGACCGATTTAATGTCAGACAATATTTTCAGTGACCGAGTGATGGATAAATACAACAAAATAATATGAAACAATAAAACCCATCTGGCCCCAAAATATTTTTTTTAATTGGCTGTGCTAACGTTTAAACTTACCTTCAAAATAAGAATACAAAGTGCATGAAAAATACGACTCTACGTTGCCGCTTATAATGCAGCATCTGGGTTTCATTTTAACTCATTCACTGCCAGACGTGCAAAAATGCATCCACTCCAGTGCCAGGGTTTTTGTCATTTTCACACAAATTCCATTACCCACAGAATATTGAGTTTTAGGACTACATCAACATTCAATGCAGTGTAAGAAACCTTAGATGCTCTTCTTTCATCAGAAAAAACAGTTAATTCCCAAGTTATATGGGTCAGGAGTTATCTCAGCTTGAAATGAGGGCAGCTGTACAAAATACAATACATATTGGTTTATATAGCACTTCAACAAAAGCTGAAGCTGGAACAAAGCGCTAACATGGACAAAAGGCAAAGGCTGCCCCCTCGTGGAAGGGAAAAATATTGTTAGAGGTCTGACCGGGGCTTTATTGGCACCCCCCGCAAGAAAAAACAAAACTGGAATAAATTTGGGCATGTAAATTAGGGAAAATAAATTAGGCTATAAATTAGGGAATGGCAGCGAATGAGTTAAGAGGTGATCAGGTTATCAGGTGAGCTAAAAGCGCTAACTTGACATATTGTAGACAGACAATCCGGTTAGTTTTTCAAAATAAAACGTATCAAATTCCATAATGAATCAAACTGATTCCAAAATTAATTAAATGGAAGTAATGAAAGTTATATATTCTTTCATATTCCATTTCCATATGTTGTGTATCACTGTTTTACAGTAATACTCAACTATGTTCATAATTTGTAGCTATTTAGAAAAAGAGCCTCTGTCTCCAAAATTCAACGGTGCAATCCATCTATGGCAACAGCCTCCCCTCTCTCCCAAAAAAATGGCGGCACTTGTTTACTGTTAGCTTTCGTCAACGGGATATGCTTTTCACAAAAACAAATACAGTGATAGCGCAGTTTACGAACACTTTAGTTTACGAATTTTTCGGCTTACGAACATTAAATTCCCGAGAATATGATCTTGGCATACAAACTAGTTTTCGGTAAATAGCCAGCCAGGTAGCTAGCTAATAGATACCAAATAGATAGCATAAAATGAGGTATACTTGGTGTAGTTTTAAGGCTTATTTCGGTATAAATTGTTTTATGTGGACCTGGGAAAGGATTATTCTCATTTTTAATGGTTTCTTATGGGAAATAAATGTTTGGCAGACAAACGTTTCACCTTACACACACTTTCTGGGAACCAATTAAGTTTGTAAGCTGAGGTATCATTGTATTATGCGTTGGCCATTTTAGTTCGATACGAAACGTTGCTTCCATTGTGAAATTGTTTTTCAAAGCGTAGAAACAAACAAGGCGACGGGGGAGGGTGTCTGCTTCACGCCATGTCCGCTGTCTCCTTTTGGCATCCGTCGGTCACATGCACTTTGTTTATTTCTCCGTTGGGCCACCGTGTGCACGTCTCTCTTTGGATGCCTCCCCCACGCAGCCAATTGGGACATGTGACACATGGCGGCGTGGATGGGGAGGGGGGGGGGTCATTTCTGTGAAAATTTGCACAGGCCGGCCCGACCAGAAGGAATGTGCGCTTCACTCGCTAGGATCAAATGTCATCAGCTGGGAGGGAGTTAGAGGGGTATAAATGGCCGCTGCCGCCGCTTGACCAGGCAGAGTAGATCAACAAGTGAGCTAGTGTGTGGCATTCAAGTACAGACATTTTGCTTTCCCCCCCCCCCTCATCATGGACGTCCAAAGGACCGGCTCGTTGGTTCGCCCCCCGAGTCCGATGGACAGCCTGGAGAAGCAACTGAGTTGCCCCATCTGCTTGGACATGTTCACCAAGCCGGTGGTTATCTTACCGTGCCAGCACAACCTTTGCCGCAGCTGCGCTAGCGACCTCTACGACTCGCGCAACCCCTACCGCTTTTCCGGCGGGGTCTTCCGTTGCCCCACGTGCAGGTTCGAGGTCGTCCTGGACCGTCACGGCGTCCACGGGCTTCAACGTAACCTGTTGGTGGAGAACATCATCGACATCTACAAGCAGCAGGTGGAAGTCAACAGCGGCGGCGGCGGAGACACGGAACCCTCCCTGAAACCCAAAGAATCCAAAGAACCCAAATGTCAAGAACACCAAGATGAGAGAATCAACATCTACTGCAAAACGTGCCAGACCCCCACTTGCTCCATGTGCAAAGTCTTTGGTCAGCACCAAGACTGCGAGGTGGCTCCTCTGGAGGGCGTCTACCAGATCCAAAAGGGTGAACTGAGCAACGCCATCGACAGCCTGGTGGCCAGCAACGGGCGGCTCCAGTCGCTTCTCCTCCAGATGGAGGACGCTTGCCGCGCCGTGCAGGAAAACGCCCAGCGCGCCAAGCAAAGCCTTTCGGAACGCTTCGACCTTCTCTACGCCGTCCTGGAGGAACGCAAGACCATCCTCCTGGAGCAGATCGGCAAAGAGCAAGACGGCAAAGTGGCCCGGCTGCGTTCGCTCTCCCAGCGCTACGGCGAGCGGCTACAAGCTAGCAGCGACCTGACCGAGTCGGCTGTAAGGGCGCTGGAGCAGAGCGGCGCCGCCGAGTTCCTGGTGGCGGCCAAGGGCCTCATTGCCCAGACCAAAGACGCCGCCAAAGGCTCCCTTGGCGAAGAACGCCCCGAGCCTGGTTTCGAGAACATGGATCACTTCGCCGTGGCCACCGAACACGTGGAAGCGGTGCTAGCCAAAATGGACTTTGGCTCTGACGACGACGACGATTTTGATGATGCCGAGGAGGACGAGGAGGATGATGCGTAACCACAAAATGGACACGTTGGAGATCCACCAAAACGTCGCGCAGATGCGGGGCTAGCGTCACTCGCCAGAACTTAACGTGCAATATTTTAACATCGCTGGTGAAAAAAAAACCGTAACTTTCCTTTTTATACTTTTTTTCTACTTCCCGATCACTTGAATGTTGACGTCGAGTTTAGAGTCAAAGATTTTTGGGTTTGCTTTTTGATTTGAAATGTAGAAGGTCGACGAGGGACACGTATCACTTCGGTTTTTTGGTCTTGCTTGACTTGTACTTGCAAAACCTGAAATAAAGTTGCGTGACTTTCAATTGTGAAAACCATCTTTATTGTCCGTTGTTCTTTTCGGGTCTTTTGCCCCCCCACCTCCCACCCCTCGCGTTTAAAAATAAATTCATTGCCATATGCCCCCCTTCCAGCTTTGCCTTTGGGGGGGGGGTCTATTTTTAAGTGAAGTGAGCGCTGGCCTAGAATAGTCTGCCAGAGAAGGACAGGTCCCGTTGACCCCCCCCCACCCTCTGTCCCCACTCCAGATAAAACCCCCACTCCTTCACTCGGACATCTTTTCTCGGGTGCGTCGGAAAGGCCGACGCAGTTGCCGCGTTCGTCATCGCCGCGAGGTCGTGAGGCCGCGATTAAAAATACACATCCCCTTGAGGGGACGGACCGGGTTACAGAAAGCCCCCCATACCCCCAACTCCTGCTTTGAGATGACCTGCTTGGCTATGTAGCTCGTTTGTTCTCATCTGTTGCCAATGTGAAGCTTCAAAATGGTTCTGAGCTCGCCAGCGGTTTCATGAATCACCCATTGGGTCATGTTGCTGGTCGAATTGACCTAATTAAAAATGGCTAACTAACTAGCAAACGAGCGATTTAGCTATTTAGCAATTTAGCTATGTAACTATGTAGCAATGTAGCTATTTAGCTATGTAACTATGTAGCAATGTAGCTATTTAGCTATGTAGCTATTTAGCTATGAAACTATGTAGCAATGTGGATATTTAGCCATTTAGCTTAGTACCAATGTAGCTATTTAGCTATTTCACTAACCATATAAATACATTGAAAAAAAATAATGATCAAAAATGGCTGCCCAGTAGTCAAGTGGTTAGCACAGCACAGAGGTCGTGTGTTCAAATCCCGCTCCAGCTTCCCCGTGTGATTAGAATTGTGTTAGCCCTTAGCTATTTAGCTATGTAGTGATGTAGCTATTTAGCTATGTAGTGATGTAGCTATTTAGCTATGTCGCAGTGTAACTATTTAGCTATGTAGCTATTTAGCTATTTAACAAAATAACTAAATAATGATCAAAAAATGGCTGCCCGGTAGGCAAGTGGTTAGCACAGCACAGAGGTCACGAGTTCAAACCCCGCTCCAGCTTCCCCATGTGATTAGATTTGTGTCAGATGTTAGCGCAGCCGCACAAGTGACATTAATTTTCAATTTCGACAGAAGCAGATGAGACACGGATGAGATATTAGAACATATAAGCAGTGTCGTAATAACGAATAAATAACAAATACATCAATAGTGAAAGTAAGCGTGGATCGGAAGTTCGCCGAGGGGGGATAAACAACCTTGGCCAATCTTGCAACTTTTCCCTCCCAGCTGTCTTTTATCATCTGCCGGTGTTATTGTCGTGGTTCACACAAGGGGGAGTGTTGATACACATAAGCAAAGGTTGCTGGGATACCAAAAATCCAGGGCCGCAAAACCCCCCGCCCCCACCCTGAGGCATCCGTGTCAGAGCTGCTGGAAGCGCATTTTGCCTCGTGGCCCACTTCGCACTAGACTCTTAACTTTGCAAACAACGGAAGGCTGGAGGAAGAGAACCTTGGCCACTTTTGACATTTGACATATTTTGTCCGAATTTAAAATGGCGTCTTTCCTATATGGCAGGGGTGGGCAAACTTTTTGACTCGTGGGTCACAATGGGTTCTAAAATTTGACAGACGGGCATTTGGAGGGAGTCTTTGGGCCGGATATACTAAAGCATTAAATGTAGTGTGTGCAAACCTCATAGCAAAGTAAGAACACGACAACCCAATTTATTAACCGTCTTTCAAATGTGAAAAATAACCCTTATCAGTTAATACATTTGTCTCAAGGAATATGCAAGATATGGCATTTACATACTATTTCGCAGATACTGGGAGGAGGAAATCTAAATAGATTAAAATAACATTGGCACTGTGATTTATCAAGACTGCGTCGGTTTTTAATAAGTTTCAATCGAAGGTTTCTTCAGCCGTCATCTGTACTTCTTTGAAGGTGTCAAACATTTCGCTTCTTATCCAAGAAACTTTGTCAGCAAACTAAAGTCTTACTGGTAGTTTAGGCCCGATATATACGTATATCCCTACTGTCCAGACATGGCGGTGCCGGACTCTGCTATGATAGGTCTCTGCTCTCAGTTTGGGGGGAGCAGAGGACTACTCCCTGCAGCTCCACTGATTGTTCCTATTGTTCTGACTAATGACTGGCCTGATTGCCCGACTTCCACCGGTATCACCTCATCAGTATTACTAATCCAATGGGTCTGAGGGGGAACCCTTCTTTATGTATTTTTGGCAGGCCAGGTACATGACGTGGCCTCTCCCGGGTATAATCTAAAATACATCTGTTTGTCTCTATGTTTTCCTTTCTCTAACCTTTGGAGACAGTCTATCATTTTTTTCTTGTATCTATTGGAAGGGTCCCTTTTTAGTTGCTCATAAGTGCAAGAATCACTGATAAATCTATTTATTTTGTCTTCATAATCCGATGTGTTGAGAAGCACTGTACACCTACCCTTGTCTGCTGGCAAAATAGTATTTTTTTTATCTTTTTGTCGAGTAGTTAACGCCTTTCTCTCTTCTAATGTTATGTTGGACGCAGGTGGTTTGGCACTTCTAAGAAGGGCTGATATTTTAATGCGCAGATCATCTGCCTCTGCATAGGAAAGTTTGTTATTTTTAATAGCCGATTCAGTAGTTGTGATGTAGTGTATTGTAGGTATTGTTTTCGGAGTTACTGAGAAATTTAAACCTTTGGTTAGTACCGCCTTTTCTGTCTCTGAGAAATCTCTGTCTGACCAATTTTTGATCCAATTCTCCCCTGAAATCTGCTCATACCTAATTTTTCCAGTGTTTACAAGTAGCTATGATTGGTTCTGTAAAAGTAATTCTTGAAATTTACCCTTTTGTCTCTCTTTGGTTTTGCTGTGCTACATCATGTATCCGGATTTGGTAAATTCGCACACTTCCTGATAGATTTTGTGGGTAAGTTCGGTTTGTAATCATTGATAAGAAGTTTCTATTTCTGTTTGTTTTTTATCTCTATGTTAAGTTTCCTAATTCACAAATTTAGTATTTTCCTAGTATAATTTTGTTGCATTTTATCGGCTAAGTATCCGGGTTCCAGGGGTGCTTGCTTCAAGCATTTATGAATTTACCATCTCTGTCTACGTCTAAGATTTAAGTAAGGCAACATAGGATGAGTAATACTGATGAGGTGATACCGGTGGAAGTGGGGCAATCAGGCCAGTCATTAGTCAGCTCAATAGGAACAATCAGTGGAGTTGCAGGGAGTAGTCCTCTGCTCCCCCCAACCTGAGAGCAGAGACCTATCATAGCAGAGTCTGGCACCGCCATGTCTGGACAGTAGGGTTATACGTATATATAGGGCCTAAACTACCAGTAAGACTTTAGTTTGCTGACGAAGTTTCTTGGATAAGAAGCGAAATTTCCGACACCTTCAAAGAAGTACAGATGACGGCTGAAGAAACCTTTTCATCGATGGACCACTCCTGTACGACTGAGAGCTTACACAGACGTTTCAATCGAAGGTGCAAAGTTAAAGAAATCAACATTTATTGAAAGATGGAATCACTTTCAACATTCATTGTCCTGACCGCGCGCACGCTCTACAAACTCGCCACGGACGCCCTCGCCTTCACGCGCAAACAGTATACGTTATGGTTGCCAAGCACACAGACACGGGCTGTATTAAATATCCAACCTGCAGCTGAAATTTGCATCCTCGGCATGGCAGCCAATCAGAAGCCTGCTTTGTGCTTCGGACTTTCTCGAGCGTTATAAGGTCGTGCATTTGCATATCATTTTTCCAAAGTAAGTGCACAGAACCTCAGCCCCAGAAGAAAGATTCAAAAGAAGCTAACAAAATTTTGACGCTACAAAATGTAAACGTATATTCTACAGTGACAGTAAAGTGTACTTGAGAGTTTTGAAAGGCGCTTAGTCGCGTGCAAAAATTGCATTGTGCACCCTTGAATGGACAAACGTAAACTGGAGCATAATCTTCAAGGGATATTTACCGTAAATTAAGCAAGGGATCATTTGTGGTAGGTACATCCTTAATTAAAAATAATCCTTTATACTTTGCAAAAATCCTTTATACTTTTCTGCGAATAGTCGTCTTATTGTGTTTCAAGTTGTGGAAAATGGCAGAGGCCACTTTTCAGAGTTGTCTGCCCTGGTGTCCGCTAATTTTTTTGTCATGAAATTCAGACACTGTTTTTACTAGAATTTAGACAAGTTCGGCGGGTCAGATTAAAAAGCCTAACGGGTCGTATGTGGCCCGCAGGCCGTAGGTTGCCCATGTCTTCTATATGCCCACAAAAAAAAAACTCACGGGGGGGGGGGGGGGGGGGGGTCATACGCTTTGGCATTGAACACTAAACAGACAAATGAATAAAAATTAAATACAGAAATTAAGTAAATACATAAATAAACAAATAAACACATAACCAGCAACTTAAATAAACAGATAAACAAACAGATAAATAAAAAATATAAACAGACAAATAAATACATGCATAGATCATCAAATACAAAAGCAATAATTACATTGATAAATACACATATAAATATACACAAATAAACAAATAAATACATAAATAGATAACCAACAGATAATCAAATATGTAAATAAACAGACAGATAAATATATACATGGCTAAACAAATGCAAAAAATACATAAATGAATAAATACATAAATAAATAACCAGAGACATAAATAAACAGATAAATAAATACAGACATAAACTAATAAATAAATACACATAAAAATAACTATATAAATAAACAAATAACCAGAGAAATAAATAAATAGATAAATAGACAAATGCATAAATCAATGCACAAATCAACGCACAAATCAACGCACAAATACATGCGCACACACATGCACAAATGCATGCACAAAAAATGCATACACAAGTACCTAGATAAATACATACATACATAAATACATACATGCATAAATACATACATACATAAATACATACGTACATAAATACATAAATAAAAATAGTCTTTCCATGAAAGATGATGAGACACGGAAGTGACCGGTTTTCCAATGCAACGAAAATGTCTGTTCTTATTTTGTCATCAATACAATGACATCGTCCCAATTTAATTTTGGCTTTTCATCCATTGCCAATTTACGAACACGGTCAGCCGACAACTTATTCCTCTGACGTCATCGCTCTTCCTTTTTGCCTTAACAGAGAGCACGCGGCAAAGGGCCTACGGCCTGGTGGCGCAGGCGTACACTTCCATCACCGCCGAAGATTTCTCCGCCTTTGTGGGATACTCGGTGGAAGAAGCCGTCAAAGGTAAGCCACCACCACGACGACGCGTGAGACGAATGATGCGTTTGGAGAGTGGCAAAAACTATTTTTGTCTTGACTGAAGGTGTGGTGAGCCAAGGCTGGCAGGCGGACCCCGCCACCAGGATGGTGATGCCTAAAAAGCCAGGTAGGTGGCGCACTTGCAAGTTTTAAGATTGGTGGAGGGTCCCAATTATCGATAGGATACAAAGTCATTTTTTGCCACGGGCCACATTGTAGTTCCGGTTTCCTTTCAATGGCCCGTTATGAATTTGAGGAAGCCATTAGATTGTTTCATATATTACATACAGAACGCATAACAAATGAATGAATAACTAGTTTTCAAATTTGTTGTAAAAAAATAATCACTGTTATTGGGGTTCATGTGACACAATTTCAAATTTGGGTTCGGACTTTCGCGAACATCATGGCTTGAATTTCTTTCGCGGGCCAAATAAAATGATGTGGGGGAGCGGATTTGGCCCCCGGGCCTTGACTTTGACACCTGTGATGTAAGTGATTAGCCAGATAGCTGAATAGAAAGAAAGCTAGATAGCTTGTTAGCTATCTAGTTGGATCACTAGCTAGCTAATGAGCTAGCTAGCTAGGTAGCTCGATATATGAGCTTTCAATTTCAGAAGTTGATTTGCTTTCATGGGCCGAATAAAATTATGTGGTGGGCCAATTCGGCCCCCGGGCCTTGACTTTGACACCCGTGATGTCGAGATTGAGCCAACTAGCTGAATAGAAAGAAAGCTATCTAGCTCGCTTGGTAGGTAGCTTGTTAGCTATCTAACTCAATCACTAGCTCGCTCAATTACTAGCTAACTCGATCGCTCGCTAGCTTTATAGATGATCTTTGAATTTTACATGCTTGATTTGCTTTCATGGGCCAAGTCAAAGTATGTGGCGGGCAGATTTGAACCCCGGGCCTTGACTTTGACACCTGTGATATAAGGTATTAGCCAGCTAGCTCAATAGAAAGAAAGCTATCTAGCTTGCTTGCTATGTAGCTAGTTAGCTAGCCAGCTAGCTAGTTAAAGATCTAGCTCTATAGCTAGATAGCTATAAATGAGCGTAGAATTTCACAAGTTTGATTTGCTTTCATGGGCCGAATAAAAGGATGTAGTGGGCCAAATTTGACCCCCGGGCCTTGACTCTTATACCTGTGATGTAAGGTATTAGCCAGCTAGCTGATTAGAAAGAAAGCTATCTAGCTCACTTGCTAGGTAGCTCGATAGCTAGCTAGCTTGTTAAACCGCTAGCTCTATAGCTAGATAGCTATAAATGAGCGTTAAATTTCACACGTTTGATTTGCTTTCATGGGCCGAATAAAAGGCCAAATTTGGCCCGCGGGCCTTGACTTTGACACCCCTGTCATAAAGCAAGAAATGGAAGGCCGAGCTGCACTTTGCCCTCTGCCGAACAATTTTTTTACATTTTAATTTTGAATGTTGAATTTCTATTTGAAAGTAGGACTGTTACATGTGTGGGTGAACCTAAAAGGATGCCCGTCTAGTCATTTCGAATCAACCCAGTCACCTCGGTGGCGTGAGCGAGACCCGGGTCCCGTGGGATCATTTGCGGATGTCGACACCCGAGTCGAAACACGCGGCGGGCGTGACCAAGCGGCGAGTTAAAATCAGAGAGATGTAAAAGGCGGATGACTCAACGGATGTTCACCGCCCCCCTCCCCTGCCCGCTTCATTGCCGTTTTCTGTCTGCACAGATCCTCCCCCCGTTTCGTCGGTTCCCAACGAGCAGCAGTTGGCCAGACTCACCGACTATGTGGCTTTCCTGGAGAACTGATCAACCACAACAAAACCACCTCAACCCTTTCTTATTGGATTTGTGTCGACTCACCACAGAAACTGTATCATGTTATGATTTATAAATAAATGACTATATGAAGAAATGTCAATGAATAAATGTATAAATGAAGAATAAAAAAAATATATAAATAAACAAAGTCATAGATGTATAAATAAATATATGAATACATGAATAAAAAATAAATATTAAATACATAAACATAAATACAAAATCATATATATATATATATATATATATATATATATAAAGGACAAGTACATAAATAAATATGTCAACAAACTCATAAATAGATATACATACATATCTTAATATATGAATAAATAATCCATTTAAACAAACTCATAAATAAATACATATATGAATGTATTAATAATAAGTAAATAATAATGGAAATTAATGATGAGATGATTATAAATAAATATATAAATGCATATATGAATGTATGAATAATACATACATAATACATAATAAATGAATTAATTATGAACAACCCAACTCATATAAATAGCCAAATAAATAAATGCATATATGAATATAGATGAGTAATGCAAACAAAAACTCATACATAAATGTATATATAAATATATGAATAAGTGAAAAATAATACATATATACAAACGAACAAAAAATATATAAATACATATTTACTTTATGAATAATAATAAATAATAAATGAATTAATAATTATGAACAACCTAACGCATAAATAAATAAATATATGAATTTATATGAAAAATGAACACATGAATAATAAATATAAACAAACGCCTAAAGATATGAATCTATGAATAAATAAATATAAACAAATGAACTACTAAATAAATATATAAATAAATACATATATCAATTTCTGAATAATAATAATATATAAATAAATTAATAATTATGTACACCCAAACTCAAATAAATAAATGAACATGTGAATATATATGAATAAATAAATAACAAATACATCATAAATATAAACAAACAAGTAAATGATAAACAAATAAATAGATAAACAAACAACATACCCGAATCGTGATCGCATTTCCCCATGTGGTCTCATGATTGACATGTCCACCTGATCTCGTTTCGTTCGTCAAAATCGTTTCTCAACTTTGCAAATTTGTGTTTTGATGTCCCTCGGAACTGGTGCTGCCCTTTCTCACATTTCTCCCAGTGCATCTTTTGACATTTGAAAAAAGTACGTTTTAGTCTATACATAGTCATTGTGTTTCTGTGTACGGACGAAATGGTGCGTATGGGGCCCGTGTGCGCTAGGCCATGTGTTGAACAAGCACCGCAAGCCTTCTTGACGGTGCACATGCCAGCGGCGGCGGCGGCAGCGTGAGAAGTTACCCGACTCCTCACCAGCTTTGGACTAAATTTGCTTTCTCGTGACACGTGGCCGCAAATGGATAAACATATTCCACTGGATGATTCAAAATGAAAAAAAAAAAACTTTATTTGCCTCACAATGGAGAAATTTCCAATTTTTTTTAGAAAGCTGAACTTTTGACTTTTTTCGTAAAGATTTGTACAACGTGTAATTCAGAGATTTCAAATTAATTGTAGTCGTGGGCCGCATTTTAGTTACCGTTTAGGACTGTTACGACTGAAATCATATTTTATTCATTCACTGCCATTCCCAAATTTATTCGGGATTTTAAAAGTGTGACATGGAGCGCCATTCCCGAATTTGTTCGGGTTTTGTTTTTTTTTATGCTTGGGTGGTGATAAAGCGCTGGCTGTGGCCTCTGGCAATATTTTTTTTCTTTTCCAGAAGGAGGCAGCATTTCCCCTTTTTCCATGTTAGCGCTTAGTTCCAGCTTCAGCTATTGTTAAAGCCCTATAGAGACCAGTATGTATTGCATTGTATTTTGGACAGCTGCCCCATTTCAAGCTCAGATAACTCCAGACCCAATTTAGGAATTAACTCTTTTTTTCTGAACTAGACTATGAAACTAGAGCGTGTAAGATTGCTTACGCTGAATTGAATGTTGATGTCGTCCTAAAACTTAATATTCTGTGGGTCCTGCCATTTGAGTGAAAATGACAAAAACCCTGGCACTGGAGTGGACACATTTTTACTGTTATGGTCATCAGAAAATGCCTAAAGTATGTTTCTTATTTATTAGATGTGAGTAGAGATTTTACTCAATCATGGAAGTTAACATGTTTGATTTTCTTTTGTGGGCCATATAAAATGGTGTGGTGGGCCAGATTTGGCCCCTGGGCAGTTGCTATTAGTGTATTAGCCAGATACATTTGATGGGGCCTCAGACATGACCAAAAAAAATGTTTGTTTTTTTCAAAACAGAATTAACTTATGTACACACCAGGAAGCAATCTGAAGGCTTGAAGTACAATTGTTTTTCTTTTTATATCATGTCTTGATTTCCGTAATGTCAAGTCACGTTGTGCTTAATTTTTTTGCCCCTTCCGAAATGAACTGGGAAGAACTCCCAGCCCGTATCCTAACAAAATAATGTGCAGGTGCGTACCAGGCGACCCGAAGACGCACACATGTCACCGGTTCAACATGGACGTGTTTCCGGAAGTGAAGTGGAAAAGTTTCCAGAAAGCAATCGTCGAAAGTGGGCCTTACGGAACAGTTGTTGTGGGGTCGCCAACCACATCAAACGCCTACAACACGAAACCAAGGTTAGTTTTGGGGGACTTTTTAAATTCGGCGAGGTCGTCTGAAAGACGAGCCCATTCGGGCTCCGGCTGGCTGGAGCTGTTTATATCGCCGCCGGGTAACACGATGCACCCAAACAAATTGACACGTTTTGATGACGATTAAAATCCATCTGGGTAATGTTGGGAATGTTTGTTTTGAAATGTAGATTGCCTCTCGCTGCCTATATTATTTGCTTTCTTTAAAGGACAACCGACACCATTTTTTGTTTCGTAACTGACATCAGAAAAAAACATTTTCTAGCATCTAAAATACCCAAAACACGCAGGCTGATGTTTTTAGTCAAATGCAAAACACCAATAAAAAAAGACTTAGTGTCCAAAACTACGTACTACAAAATGACCTCGGAAATGGCGAGTTTCAGAAGGTCCCGCCCCCATGTTCGTTACGTCACGCCAGGACGTCCTGCCTTGCTCGAGAATCAAAACAATGGCTTCAAAATCGGAGAACATTCTTTCTCGTTACTCAGCCAGTTATAAATATGATTCAAATAGTTCCGAAGAGGAAAGCATAAATGTTTGCAATCGATTAAAGAACTCCTTCCATATCATTTTGAGACGTCGAGACTCCAATGTAGCTCCCGGAAAATGCACAAGATGGCACCTAAGCTCTGTTGGAAATGGGCTGATTTGTCTGCTGGGAATTTATGTCAACTAGTATCAAATAGTAGTCTTGGTGCAACACACAATGATTCACCATTGCGTTATTTATGTTTTCCTTCTAATTTCGCCTTCAACATGGATAACACGATGTTTTCATACCAAACAAATTACCCAAAATGCATTGTGTGTCGCTTTCTCAGTCACCAACTCGAAAACAAGACTTCCTGAATATTCAGCGCAAGTCTTAAAACATGAAATATAGCTATATGCGATGGAATCTTTGTAAAATACGCTCAGTAGAAGTCATTTGAAGTGATTTTACAAATTATGGACATTACTTGTCCGGAGGCGTCGGTTGTCCTTTAAGAGCTAACAATTGCATCATTTACAAAAAAAAAAAAAAAAAAAAACTAGCTGAAAATATTGCTATCGTACTTTATATTTGGAGAATGTCACCATCAATCGAACAATTGTAGCGAACAATAGGAATGAACAATTGTAGCGTTTAGAAAGCACACAAAATTAGGTGAAAATATTACAATCGCATTTTAAAATATCAACTTTAGATCAATACAAAAAGTGTTCAGGACAGACCTCTTGCTGCATGTTTTTTTCTATAGGAGCTAAAATGGTAATGTTTAGAAAATACAAAAAACCTAGGTGAAAATATTACGATCATATTTTAAAATATCAACTTTGGATCAATACAAAAAGTGTTCAAGACGGACCTCTTGCTGCGTATATTTTGTTTTTCTATATTCGCGAGAAAAATGTCATGTTTAGAAGAAAAAAAATTGAAGTGAAAATATTATGATCGTATTTTGAAAATATCAAGATTTGATCAACACAAAAAAGTATCCAAAAATTGTTTTATAAACACACGAATCTCAGTAAAAAAATAAACGATGTCAAAATGGAGGGGGGGGGGCAAAATAATACGTATATACACAGGAAGTCAACTCCACTCAAAGACGTCAACTACTACGTCAAGTGTTATTTTGTTCTTATTCGTCTGATTAAAAGTGTCAGTATCCTTTAAATAGACACGACTATAGTCGTGACATCGCTCATTTAACACCTAAAAATAAATAAATAAATGACCTCCATCCACTTGATGGTTTGAGCCGGAGTCCATTTTTGTGTTTCAAATGAAAAACGTCAGAGGGCGCTCTTGTGCTATTATTGGCGCCATGTTGTCGTCGTTTGACTGACAGGTGACGACGTCAACCAGGGGCGACATCGAACTGCGATAAAATTAAAAAAAAAAAACACACAAATTAAGAACAATTAATATAGAATAATTAGAACAACTACTCTGATGTCCTTCATATTATAAAAATCACAACATTTACAAATGAGTCAAATAAATTTGAAAGTAAAGTACGAATAAAAACTAGCTTGCTAAAATTACTCAAATAATGTCCAGCACCAGAAAATTATTAGTTTTTAATGTATTTTTAAATATGGCGAAAAAAGATCCCGTTTATCAGTCTTCCTGTGTTTGGAAGTTGTTTCATGTTTCAGACTCACATCCGACCAGTGAAAAAAATTTCCATGTGGCCAACACGATGAGTCACGAACACGAGACACGTGGGAGGACGTGGGAGAATCCGACAGAGAGCGGAGATGAGAAAACGATGGAGCACAAGAAGGCATACAAGGGGAGGCTGCGAGGGTCCGGTAGGAGCCACAGAAAAGTGGTGGGTGGGAGGAAGAGCGTGCTCAACATGTCGGCGTACCGCTGCTCGAATGTGAAAGTGTCTTTAAAAGTAATTTCTGGCTCTGGTTGGAAAGACGCGATGCCAGCAGCGTGAGTCATCTTGAGGGCGGCTTCGCATGGGCTGCTTTACAACTTTGGCTTGGGGCAACAGAGCGAGAAATAAAACACATTGAAGGATCGTTAGCGGTTATTGCTAATCGTCAGACATTGTAAACCCGAACAGTATTACTGACTCAAAGTCATTAAGGTCAGTAAACTCAAAAGCAGATTTATTTTTGTGAAAAAAAAAAAAAAAAAAAAACTATATACTATTTAGTTTTCTGAATCAGTAATGCGTTTTTTATTTGCAGTGCATCAATACTAATTAGTTAAATGCTGTCATTCACTGATATCTTTTAAAGGACAGCCAACACAGTTTTTTTGTTTCCTAACTGACATCAGAAAAACGTTTTATAGCATCTAAAATACCCAAAAGACGCAGCCTGATATTTTTAGTCAAATGCAAAACACCAATAAAAATGACTTGAAGGACAACCGACAATCCCGGACAAGTTGTGTCCATAATTTGTAAAATGACTTCAAATGATTCCACCGCATTTAGCTATATTTTACTTTTAAGACTCACGCTGAATATTCAGGAAGTCTTGTTTTCGAGTTGATGACGATGCCTGATGTGACTTCACATCAGGAACGCCCCTGACCGAGAAAGCGGCACACAATGCATTTCGGGTACTTTGGTCTGAAAACATCGTGTTGATGGCGAAATTAGAAGGAAAACACATAAATAACGCGATGGTGAATCATTGTGTGTTGCACCAATACTACTATTTGATACTAGTTGACACAAATTCCCAGCAGACAAATCAGTCCATTTCCAACGGGACTTGGGCACCATCTTGTGCATTTTCTAGGATGCTACATTGGAGTCCTGACGGCTCGAATTGATATGTCACGAACAAGGGGGCGGGACCTACTGAAACTTGGAATCTCCGAGGTCATTTTGAAGTAATTTTGGGACACTAACTCATTTTTATTGGTGTTTTGCGTTTGACTAAAAGTATCAGCCTGTGTGTTTTGGGTATTTGAGATGCTATAAAATGTTTTTCTGATGTCAGTTAGGAAACAAAAAAAATTGTCGGTAGTCCTTTATGTAAATGGCAAAACGCTGTTAAGATGGGAAGACAAACAAAATTATTTAATATTACAAGGACCCAGTGAATCAATGCTGTAGTCGGTGCACAGAAAAGAAATATTTTGTCTTCTTGTGTTTTTGGCTACAGCAGAATTGGAAAGTCAGTTTGGGGCACTTGCCGCCTTTTACAAGCTAGCAAAGATGCTAGTTCGTGGTCATCTTTGCGACTGAGGCTATGTAGCTATTAGCTAGATAGCTAGCTAGCTAGCTTTCTTTCTCTTTGAGTTGTGAATTTTGAAAGGCGCTTAGAAATGAAATGAATTATTTTCTTTGCTTATTTATGATTAGTGGTGTTTATGTATTTAATTATTTTTACTCCCAAATGTTTAAGGAAAAGACGCTATCTAGCTGGCTGTATAGCGGATGGCTAGCTAGCTAGTGACGAGTCCGTACGTGACGTCACTAAAGGACCGCCCTTGACCGTAAAAAAAGACGCATTGTAGCGGTCCTTCCATCACGTCAATGTATTTTGCTGTACTTGTTTGGTCTCAGGACCTCGTGTTGCACCCAAAAGCCACCAGGAAGGCCAGAAGAGGGCGTCCAAGCGCCATATAAGGAATTTATCAGCCTGTGTAAACCGAGGTGGCCACAGGATGTCGCCATTTTGTGCCTCTTTTTTTGGGTGAGAGATTTTCCCCCAATGTTGCCTCAAAATGGCACAAATAAATTCTTTAATCGATTGCAAACATGCATGTTTTCCTCTTCAGAACTATTTGAATCATATTCATAACTGGATGTTTAACAAAAAAGCATATTCTCCGAATCTGAAGCCATTGTTTTGATTCACTAGCAATGCAAGACGTCTTGGCGTGACGTCACGAACAAGGGGGCGGGACTTTCTGAAAATGCCCAATTCGCAGCTCAATTTTTTGCAGATTTTGGACACTTCAAGTCATTTTTACTGGTGTTTTGCATTTGACTAAAAATATCATACTGGTGTTTTGGGTATTTGAGATGCTATAAAATGTTTTTCTGGTGTCAGTTAAAAAACAAAAAAGTGACGTCGGTTGTCCTTGAAACGTCTCTTGTCTGTTGAAAGACACAGCAGTGTTGTTAAGAGAATAGTAACTGAAGGTATATTTTTTAAGTTCAACCTAACTCATAAAATATATTTTCACTACTCAAATGACGTAATCAGTTGCCACTAATATTTTGAGTATTTTCAACTTGTTAGGGTTTGCATTGCGATGTGTCACCTTGAAATTGTCCATTGTGGCATCATTTGGTGCTTTTTGGTCATATGACCAATGTTCATTCAAGCGAGTGTTAGCGATACCCATCGAACACACTTTAAGTGTCTTTTTTATTTTTTTTATTTTTATTCCACAGGGACTAGCTGTAGCCTACGACTCAGATCAAATTTTCTTACACCGGGCAGCACGTTTTGCTCCAAATTGGATGGAATCTCTTGAGATGTCGTCGTATCCAACGCCGGCAGAAGCAAAGCAGCCCCAAGTATTAAACCACCTTCATTTTTTCTTCACGGTAAGCACTCACCAATTTAAAAGTGATTTTTCTTTTCGGACTTTCGAGCCAGAGTTGAGATATTAACTGAATGGGGAATAAGACAGGAAACGAGGAGTTTATTGCGCAAGTATTTCAACATCCCGAGAGGTGAAACATCTGGAAAAATGGTTTAGTCCAAAAAATTAAAATCTGCTACTCACTTGGCTGGAAAAATTTAGTTGGCTTGACTTTTTAGAAGTGTGAGATATATATATATATATATATATATATATATATATATATATATATATATATATATATATATATATATATATATATATATATATATATATATATATCATTGACTGAGCATTCAATGAGAGGGGGTGTGCAAAGTAGCGTCGGCTGGAGCGCTGTTCGGTTGCCGAAAATCACTCCGCCAGAGCCGAAGGTCGTGTGCTTTCGTGTTCTTCCGCAGAAGATTATGTATTTATGTATACGTAAGATGAAAATAGTTCTTATTATGAGGCTTAATATTCATAAATTTGACGTTCGTATGATGAAAAGTTCGTATTATAAGGCGTTCGTAAGTTGAGGTCTCACTGTATAAAGAATGCTGACATGGCATTTTAAACAAAACACGTTAACTGTTGCCAATCAAATGGTGAAAAAGCTACTCTGTGGAGTTCATTGTTTGTAAATCTGACTGTGATGACGTCAGTGCCTCACCAGCCACGAACCTCACCGCACGTCACTGATATGTATACATGTAGCTCTCTCTCTCTCTCTCTCTCTCTCTCTCTCTCTCTCTCTCTCTCTCTCTCTCTCTCTCTCTCTCTCTCTCTCTCTCTCTCTCTCTCTCTCTCTCTCTCTCTCTCTCTCTCTCTCTCTCTCTCTGCGCGTGTGCATGCGTGTGTGTATGTTATGCTTTTGTGCATGCTATGTATGTACGCACACACACACACACACCGGAACAAAAACCAGAAGGTGAATATTTATTAGAAAGTCAGTTTTATTTTGTGTTCTTTAGTCCAATGAAACGCAAGATTCAGTAAATGAAACCTAAAAAACACAAAGAGAGCTCAACAAATACATTCTATCTTGAGATTGCTTTGGTCTGTTTGAGGCGGTGGATCACAAAGTGCACTTCATGGCTTTGCATTCCGGCATTTCGCAAGCAATTTTATATGAGTCTTTTGTGTGCGAATTCGGCCAAAAAAAAAACAAAAAAACAATTACACCGGCATCAAAATAACAAGCTAAAAGCCAATTAGTGAATGTAGAGTGTGCAAACGAACATATGAAGCTTGGCCAAGTGAATCATGCTAATACCCGAATGTATAAAAAGTACATTATCGCTTGAAAAATCTGCACCACGGACGATCTGATGAAGTTACGAAACAAAATGCACATCATAAAACAAACACTTTGAGTAGCACCAGTCGATTAAAAAAAAAAACAACAATGACATAAAATCAATTCATGCGGCAATTGCTGCTACTCTTCATTTGCAATGAGGGTGAAATAAAAAAAAAATGACATGATCATATATTTGGGGGAGGGGGTCAAGTCCATTGGTGTGGAATCCAGTGCAGCCTCCATTCGTACAGTATGACCAGTGTGGCGAGTTGTCCTCAAAAGACGGCTAAAGGCTGTCCACGGGTGCGATCCGTCCCCTATGTGCTTAGTGAAGCCATCGCCGCTGGCTTGACGGACGCTGCAGACAAACGGACGAGGTCACGTGACGCCCATCCCAAAATTCCCAAATGTATTCCGAAGGATTTTTCATGCGTGTGTGTGCTACCTGGTTTCCCGCAAGCCTTGGCGCACTGTTCATGCGTGTCGAAGCGATTCTGGTTGCCGCCGCAGCCACCGTACCAGAAGCGAGCGCAAGTCTTGCTAGGGGCATCGTAGTGCCACTTGAGGACGAATTTGGCGCAGGTGCCCTCTTCCTTGGGCAACTGGCAAATGTCTGCGGCGGTGGAGGCCGCTGTTGATCAAACAAATACGATTTTGGTGTTGAAATCAGAAGGTTGTGATTATGATGATTCATGTTGAGTAAGGGAAACTTGAGGGGATCTAACCAGGAGCCGGGTGGAACTCCGCCGTGTTCACTTGCTGCTTTTCAGGCTCAGGCTCCAACACTGTGAATTTGGCACACATTGGAACAAAGTATATCTCTCTCACATTTGTCTTGTAATTGTTAATATTATCGCAATTTCCGGTGTATAAGGTGCACCCAAAAACCTTGATTTTCTTAAAAATGACCCTGTGCCTTATACGCCTTATGTGACGTCATATTGAGCCACAACAGGTCTGGCAACGACTGTCAGCAGCCACTGACAACATCCCCCCAGTTGAAGTAGTGTGTAACCCCAGTCTCTACTTTAGCGCCTTATATTTGGAAAATTCTTCTATATTTCTATATTACATTTACAAAACGTTTTTCATTCATTCAAGGTGCGCCCTATAGTCCGGTGCGCCGAGAGCCCGAACTAGTTTACCTTATGACAGTCTAGCTAGCTATCAAGCTATCTACCTGGCTATCTATTTGCTATCTATTAGCTGGTTAGCTGGCTTGCTAGCTATCTAGCTAGCTATCGTTTAGCTATGTAGCTATCTAGCTGGCGAGGTAGCTATCTATTAGCGACTATCTATTAGCTAGCGAGCTAGCTTTCTATCTATTTGAGTTACTTCCGGGTTGAGTGAACGTTGATGCGTGTGGCTGCCGCTGCTCACCCACAGAAAAAAAAACTTATCATGTGACTGTAAAGTGACCTTGACAGTTTTGGAAGGCGCTTAGAAATTAAATGTATTATTATTATTAATATTATTACATATGGGAAATGTTTGAAAATACACCATTCATTGGGGGGTGCGCCTTATACTCCTCTGCGCCTTGTATGTCGGAAAATATGGTATTTATATATCATATTTGTAAAACTTGTTTTCATTCATTGAAGGTGCACCTGATCGTCCGGTGAGCCTTATATATGGAAAAAGTTTGAAAATACACCATTCGATGGTGGTGCGCCTTACAAACCAGAAAATACGGTATTTATAGATTATATTTGGAAAACTTTTTTCATTCATTGGAGTTGCGCCCTATATTCCAGTCCAGTGCGCCTTATACAGTAAAGTCTCGTTATACCGATATTCTCGGGAGTCGGGAAAAAATATCGATATAACCGGACTATCGATATATCCGATCCTGCGGCATGTAAATTTTCTCCTTGCGTTCATAGAAATAGTATCGTAATAAGCAGTACTATCGATATAACCGATATCGATATAACGAGACTTTACTGTATATGGAAAAAGTTTGAAAAGACACCATTCATTAGGGGGGGGAGATGTGCCTTATACTCCTCTGCACCTTATATGTCGGAAAATATGACAAGTTTTTTTCATTCAATGATAAGGTGCACCTTATAGTGCGGTGCGCCTTATACATGGAAAAAGTTTTAAAATACAGGTAATGAATGCTTCATTACCTGTGTCGGGTTTGTCCAGTGGCTGGTTGACTGGAGCGGTGACGACCCGGCTGTTTATGAACGGCCGCTGCGCCATCGCTTCTATCCGTGACACAAGCATAAATAAAATAAAATAAAATGTCACCTTCATAACGGCGATCGTTCAAATCGGCGCCGATTTTGCCAACTGACTAGTAGTGACGACGCCCTTGTGGGTGGCCAGCACGTGTCCGTCCACGCCGTGGCCCGTCACCAGAGTGTGGTACGTCTGCCCGCTTTCCAACTTGTCCACAAAAAACTCGGACGCCGACACGTTGGTCTTGACGGCCAAGGCGTGGTCGTGCAGTCGCGTCACCGTCACTTGGAAGTATATGAAATTTTTCGGGTCCGGGTTGCTCCAACGCAAACGAAAGCCGTTGCGGGTCACGTTGGACACGTGAAGCTCCTCCGCGTCCGCCACTGAGCACCAAAATGGAGGTTGCGGGACGGGGCAGTACAGAATTTGAGTAATGGAAGACGTTAGCTCTGTAAGCTAGCAAAAAAAATGGCAGCTTACCTTTGTGCTTGACTGGATGAGTTTCTTGCTGCTTTTGGTGATGTTTTGTTTGGCTCCTGCGGATAAAGTTTTGAAAATTGAAAATGGATGAAAATTTTGCTGATCATGCCCACCCCTAAAATATATGTCGCAGATGAAGCAAAAATACGAAAAAAAACTGACTGGGGTTGGTGTGGCGAAGTGGTGAAAGGGTTTTTTAAGGGTTGGTCGCTCTGGAACCACTTGCAGTTTTTGGACACTTCGGGGGACATGAAGAAAGCGTTTTCAACTGCAAAAGAAGACAAACGCCGTTAGTCAGAAAATACGCGAGACGCTGAAAAATAGGACAATGGAAAGAACGAAAAATGTCAAATATCCAATCTATGCATCCATCCATTGTCTGTCGGTGATCCGGGGTGGGGTCGTGGGGGCAGCAGCTTCACTAGGGAAGCCCAGACCTCCCTCTCCCCAGCCACTTCCTAACAGATCCCGAGGCGTTCCCAGGCCAGCTGGCTGACATAGTCTCCCCAGCGTGTCCTGGGTTGTCCCGAGGGTCTTCATGCCGTAGGGGCATCCTAATTCGATGCCCGAGCCACCTCATCTGGCTCCTCTTCTATGTAGAGAAGCGGGTCGAACACTTCACCAGGGATGCGTCCATGAGGCATCCTAATCAGATGCCCGAGCCACCTCATTTGGCTCCTCTTCTATGTGGAGGAGAAGCGGGTTGAACACCTCACCAGGGAGGCGCCCAGGAGGCACCCTAATCAGATGCCCAAGCCACCTCATCTAGTTCCTCTTCTATGTGGAGAAGCGGGTCGAACCACTCACCAGGACGGTGTCCGGGAGGCATCAAAATCAGATGCCCGAGCCACCTCATCTGGCTCCTCTTCTATGCGGAGAAGAAGCGGGTCGAACACCTGACCAGGGAGGCAACCGGGAGGCATCCTAATCAAATGCCCTAGCCACCTCATCTAGCTCCTCTTCTATGTGGTGAAGCGGGTCGAACACCTAATCAGGGAGGTGTCCAGGGGGCGTCAAAATCAGATGCCCGAGCCACCTCATCTGGCTCCTCTTCTATGTGGAGTAGTGGGTCAAACACCTGACCAGGGAGGCGTCCAGGGGGCATCCTAATCAGATGCCCGGGCCACCTCATCATGCTCCTCTTTTATGTGTAGGAGAAGCGGATTGAACAGCTGACTAATCCACCTAATCATATGCCCGAGCCACCTCATCTGCTTCCTCTATGTGGAGAAGCGGGTCGAACACCTCACCAGGGAGGTGTCCAGGTGGCATCAAAATCAGATGCCCGAGCCACCTCATCTGGCTCCTCTTCTATATGGAGGAGAAGCGGGTCGAACACCTGACCTGGGAGGTGTCCCGGGGGCATCCTAATCAGATGCCCAAGCCACCTCATCTAGTTCCTCTTCTATGTGGAGAAGCGGGTCGAACCATTCACCAGGAAGGTGTCCGGGAGGCATCAGAATCAGATGCCCGAGCCACCTCATCTGGCTCCTCTTCTATGCGGAGGAGAAGCGGGTCGAACACCCGACCAGGGAGGTGTCCGGGAGGCATCCTAATGAAATGCCCTAGCCACCTCATCTGGCTCCTCTTCTATGTGGAGTAGTGGGTCAAACACCTGACCAAGGAGGCGTCCAGGGGGCATCCTAATCAGATGCCCGGGCCACCTCATCATGCTCCTCTTTTATGTGTAGGAGAAGCGGATTGAACACCTGACTAATCCACCTAATCATATGCCCGAGCCACCTCATCTGGTTCCTCTTCTATGTGGAGAAGCGGGTCGAACACCTCACCAGGGAGGTGTCCAGGTGGCATCAAAATCAGATGCCCGAGCCACCTTATCTGGTTCCTCTTCTATATGGAGGAGAAGCGGGTCGAACACCTGACCAGGGAGGTGTCCCGGGGGCATCCTAATCAGATCCCCGAGCCACCTCATCTGTCTCCGCTGCTTGCGACGGCGGCAAGAATATCCAAAAAAATGAAATGAGATCCAAATACAAACTTACTGCTGATGTACTTGGGCAGCATCTGTCCGAAGGTGAGCAGGTGCTTGTCGTAAAACTGCGAGATGGTGTCCAGCCTCTTGAAGAAAACGTCGGAGGGCTCGCTGGCCATGCGGGCCAAGACGCGAACATCATCGGCATTCAATTTCTCGCCGACGCCGAAGATGACCAAAAAGTAGCCCCTGCACTTGATGTCAGTGGCCACGTGCAGCAGCCGCTCCTCGTCTTCCTCCACGCCACCCGTCACAAAGAGCATCAACACCTTGCGTGGGCGTTGCAAAGGCGCCTTCTCCAACACGTTCTCCACCGTCCACTCCATGGCGGCCGCCAAGGCCCGTCCGCCTTCCAGCTGTGGCGTCTTGTCCAGCAGGAAGTTGACGATTCCTTGCGCCGAATGGTGCTCGGTCAGTCCGATGTCCACGCGAACGGGGGACTTGGTCTGGTTGTGTAGGAAGCGGTAGGGCGCCTGCTGGAGGACGGCCACCCTGGCGTGGTGGGCCGACGTCTCGGGGCTGGAGGACACCTGCAGGTGCTCCACCATGTGCGCAATGTAGCGTTTGATCTCGGTGAAGACCGCCGGGTACGTGCTCTCCGAGCTGTCCACCACAAAGCCCATGTCGATGTCCACGTCGGTGGTGAAAGACCTCCGGTCTCGACCGGGCGACGGTGGGATGTAGTCGCACATTTGATCCGGGGCGCAAATGTCTGCAAAACAGGAAAAACGGCATCAGGAGTTGACCAGAATCGCTTATGTTAGCTTAATGCTAACGTTGCCGATAAAACCCCATACAATGGCTGATTTTAATCTCATCTGTTTTGTTCCCCCCCTCTTTTTTGGTGGAAAGGCGTCGTGACTTTGAGGCTTACCAAAACAAAGATGGCAGTTCATGATTTTGGTCATGACCGAATCGAACTGTGAGCTTCCTGGGTTGGGCAAGACAATGACTTGGGCCAAAGCCGTGTTGTTCACCTTGTGAAGCCAAAGAAAACAAGGTCATGTCACCAAATAAATCAAGAAGTCATATATAAGTAAGCCATAAATAAGTAATCAATAAGAATTTAAGAATTAATTAAGAAATAATTATTTAATAAGTATTAACTAAGTAATAATTCAGTAATAAGTATGCAATAATAAGTAACTAGCAATAAGTAATTAATAAGTAATAAATACGCAACAATAGTAATAAATAGTAATATATAAGTAATATATAAGTCATAAGTAATGAATAAGTAAGAAATAATTGTTTAATAATTATTTAACAAGTATTAACTAAGTAATAAATAAGCAATAAGTAATAATAAATAAGCAATAAGTAATAAAGAAGTAATAAGTAATGAATAAGTAAGAAATATGTATTTAATAAGTGATTAATAAGTAATATGTAAAATTTCCCCATTGTGGGGCGAATAAAGGTTTTCAGATTCTGATTCTGATACTGAAGTAATAATAAGTATGCAATTATAAGTAACAATACAAGTATGCAAAAATAAGTAACCATAATAAGTAACTAATAAATAAGCAATTAGAAATAAATAAGTCATATATAAGTAATAAATAAGTAATAACTCAGTAATAAGTATGCAAAAATAAGTAGCAAGTAATGAGTCAGTAATATATAAGTAATAAATAAGCAATAACTAATATATAAGTAATAAGTAAGAAGTATGTTTTTAATAAGTGATTAATAAGTAATATGTAAGTAATAACTCTGTATTAAGTATGCAATAAGTAACAAGTAATAAGTAAGTAATAAAATAGCAGTAAGTTATAAATAAGTAATATATAATACTGTTAGATGGAGGACATTGATTCGCTGTGGCGACTCCTGAAGGGAAAAGCCGAAAGGAAAAGAAGAATAAGTAATGAATAAGTAAGAAATATGTATTTAATAAGTGATCAACAAGTAATATGTGAGTAATAACTAAGTAATGAAAAAGTAATAAGTAATAAATAAATAACAAGTAATAAATACGTAAGTAATAAGTAATAAATAAGTAATAAGCAATAAATAAATAAGAAGCAATAAATAAGTAATAAATCAGTATTAAGCAATACCTAAGTAATAAATCAGTAATAAATAAGTACACAATGAGTCATAAATAAGTCATTCATAAGTAATAAGTAATACATGTGTAATCAATGAAATAATATGTAAGCTAATAAGACAATAAATAAGTACGTAATAAGTCATAAGTAATTAATAAGTAAAGAATAAGTCAGTATAAGTAATAATAATAATACATTTCATTTTTTAAGCGCCTTTCAAAACTCTCACGGACACTTTACAGTCACAGGATATGTTTTATGCGGGTGAGCAGCGGCAGCCACACGCGCCAGCGTTCACTCAACCCGGAAGTAACTCAAATAGATAGCAAGCTAGCTAGCTAATAGCTAAGCCACAGTAAGCCATAGTAATCAATCAATCAATCAATGAATTCTACCCAAAATCAAGCAAAACAAAAACAAAAATCCATATGATCCATACTGAAAACCAAGCGAAGGAGAAACCGTACCTCCCCCCCCAAAAAACCAAATGAAACCCAAAAGCCAAAACGTTGCCAACGTACCTGCAAAGCTCTGGCGAGTGCCCTGTCGTCACTCTTGACCAGGAACAAAGTGGCCACGCCGGCATCGTGGAGGCGCAGGGCGGCGTTGGTGACGGCCTGGGCGTTGCCCACCGAGCCACCCACGAAGAAGACCGCCACCTTCCTGACCAGGAAGCCGCTGCGCACCCTCTTAAAAGTGTTGTGCGCCACGAAGCTCATGGCCGTCTCCAGGTTGCGCCGTTTGTTGGTCTGCAGCGTCTGCAGGCCCTCCACGTGGCGCAGCAGCGCCCGTTTCTTCAGCGCGTCGGCGAAGCGCACCTCCGTGCTCACCTCGCTGTTGTAGAGCGCCAGCGCCACCCGGGCCCCCCGCGGGCAGTTGCTCTCCGACACTGTCAACCCGCGCAGCAGCCGCAGGGTGGCCTCGCGCATACTGTTGAAGGCCGGACGCCCCACGTCGTTGGACGCGTCTAGCACGAAAGCTAGCTCCGTTGGGTACAGGGGGCACTCCAGCTTGCCTAACAAATGCCACCATTTTTTTTAATTCCACCCCCCATCCTTGTGGAAACGGCGGTAGGGTTTGCGACTTACCGTAGCAGCACGCTGTTAACAAAAAAGGAACGAAAACATGACCATTAGTGCACATTTTAACAATATAGTGGGAAAGGGGTGTGATAGTGTTTTTATACACATCCGTAAACATCTTGTTATTTCATGTTTAGTTTAGTACATACTATGTTATTTCATGTTCAGTTTAGTCTATATGGATGTATGTATGTATGTAGCTTATTAGTTAACTAGTTGCGTATGCAGACTGTAACAAGTATCAACTTTCAGTCTAATGTTCTCCCAACACTTGTCCGTAGTTGATAGGCTCATTCGAGACGATGTCATCAACTGCTGTGTGTTTAAACGAGTTTGAGGAGGCGGGCTTTGTGCTCTTGGCTTCCCGCTCCGACGAGAGATGTTCTCCATTTGTCTTCCGAGAATAAAGTACAGTGAGACCTCAACTTACAAACACCTTATCTTACAAACTTTTCGTCTTACAAACGTCAAATTTATGAAAATTAAACCTTATAATAAGCACTATTTTCATAATACACAACCACCACGGCTGGCGGAGTGATCTTTGGCAGAAGCACACGACCGAACAGCACCAGAGGTTAAGTTACCAACAGTCCTTATGGAATGTGACTCTCCTTCCATAAGCCATCAACGACCATCAAAAAGGTAAATAAAACTTTATTTTACAGCACAGTTTATTTCTTTAATTACAGTCCTCATGTAATGCGCCTCTCCTTCCAAACAGCAATTCCTTTTGACCTTCGACCTCCAACACCATTCCATCAAGCCATCAATGACCATCACAAATGTAAATAAAGTGACTTTATTATACAGTGCAGTGTATTTCTTTCATTACAATACAATAACACATTTGTTATACATAGAATAAGGTATGTTGTGTGTAGTTTTAAGGCTTATTTAGTTGAAAAGTATATTTTATGGAAACCCGGGAACAGATTATTCCCATTTTAATGGTTTCCTATGGGAATTATTTTTTTTCGAGATACACACTTTTCGCCTTACACACTCTGTCTGGGAACCAATTAAGTTCGTAAGTTGAGGTCTCACTGTCTTTTCTGTTCACCATCTATCATCCCCGCTGGTATTTCATCATAAAACTCTGTTGAACTCCGAACCAGAAGAGAAACAGGAATTAGACTCCAACAGGGTGAGCAGTGATAGACTAGTATTAGACCATCAAAAGTTTTGATTTTCTGAGGACAGTGATACCTCGGTTTACGAACCCCTTGGCTTACGAACTTTTGGCTTTACGAACATTAAATGTATGCAAATTTTACCTTGGCATACAAACTATTTTTTGGGATACACACGGAGCTGCCACAATGAGTGATATGTCGTTCGCAAACGAGCCCGTTCCCCTAACAAGAAAATCATATCCGGCTTGTTTTGGTCCTCTATTCCCCGCCCCCAGTCGTCGGTTAACGCCACATGATTGGTCAAGAACGCAGCAGTGCGGGGGTGGTGGGTTTACAGAGAGTGAAGCCATTCTACAAAAAAGAAAATGGTAGCCGACGTTTTTTTTTTGTCCTCTATTCCCCCGCCCCTAGTCTTCGGTTAAAGCCATGTGATTGGTCAAGAACGCAGCAATGAGGGGCGGTGGTTTTAACATTAAAGAGCCAGGCAGACGATAGTGACAAAATGGATAGAAAACATTTGGACTTGTTTCAACTTTGATAGTTCAAAGGCAGAGTGTAGACTGCAAGGTTAAAATTCCCATCATGCTCCACAAATAACCCGCACAAGCCATCTGTACACTTGATGCAAAAAAGCTACCAACTCACCTAAACAGAACACAATTGATGAAGAACAAGGTAAAATTATCGTAGAGAAAGCACCAACAAGGGATCATTCCTCAAGATGGTGAAAGGCTACGTTCCTCATCAAGTGTTTAATGCTGATGAAAACGGCTACTCCATTCCATCAAGCCATCAACGACCATCACAAAGGTAAATAAAACGACTTTATTATACAGTACAGTTGAAAACCCAGGTTGGACTGTATTTTGAACATATAATGGGATGAAAAGATACTTATTCCCTCCACTTGTGCCGATGAACTTAAACGGATGACACTTACGACAATTGTCTCTGATCTTCTTGACGAGGTCGCATTGCTGATGACAATAACAAAAACAAAACAAAAAAACACATACATACCATTGGAATCACCATTTCAAGTAACCAGAAGGAGTTGTTAAAAGTATTCGTACCACAACTCCGGGTCCTCGTGGTCCTTTCTGACCCTAAAGGACCAAAAGGGCAAACAACAACGTGAACATTTGGACATCGTCAACATTGTCGGATGAGGCGAAAGTAAACGTTGCTTACGTAAGGCCCTGCATACCCGACTTCTCCTTTCTGTCCCAACGTTCCGGCATTTCCAGACACGCCCTGGAGGGAAAAAAAAGATCCCAGCTTGTGAATGTCACCATAGAATGAACAAGTGCAAGCTTCCAAACAGGGTTGGGCGATTTATGGAAATGTAATCATGATTTCCATTTTGGCTTCCGGCGATCATATTTATATTATGTTCACGTGTTTTGCACATTAGGAAAAAACAAGTCAAAAGTTTCTTTCAGCAAAATGATGCTGGCACTTCCTGTTTGCTCTTCTTAATACCGTGTCACCGCCCAGTGGCTAAAAGTGGCATTACAGCCCAAAAGAAGCTAATATTAAGCTAATAGAGGACCAAAAAAAAATGCGTTGTGAGTTTTTTTCTGTCATTTTTGTAAATATTTAAATATCTTTGAAATATTTCAATCATCTCACTCACTCACACGCACACACATATACACAAAAAGCGAAATTTGGCAATTTACCCTCTGTCCACGATTTCCTTGCAGACCAGGTCCTCCCTTGGTTCCTGCTGCACCAGCTTCTCCCTGCATGGTTAGGATGCAGAATAAAATGTTTTTTTTAATGCGAACAAAAAATCTGTTAAACAGGTATTACTATATATATATACAGTTTATATATATGCACACACACACACACATATATATATATATATATATATATATATATAAATCCTCGTCTCACCCACCATGGGTGGTGTCTGTCCCCATTTCAGCTCGGGTCCTCTACCAGAGGCCAGGAAGCTTGAGGGTTCTGCG